>NW_020954576.1:6212066-6277146 GCF_900497805.2 Vombatus ursinus
AAGAAGAAGAAGAAGAAGAAGAAGAAGAAGAAGAAGAAGAAGAAGAAAACACTTCTTAATAATTAGAGTTGTCTGAATGTGTACTGACCTACCTTGGGGGGTGCTGGGTTCCCCCTCCTTAGATTCCTTTAAGTAGAAGTTTGGTGGGTTCTTGTTGATTATATTATAAGGGACTTTATTTTGGGTAAAGTTTAGACTAGATGGCTAACCCTAGGTGGCTGAGGTCCCTTACATCTCTCAAATCCTATGATTCTGTGAAAAAGGCCATTTCTGTTAAGAGACCATATGTGTCATAGGGAATTTCCTAAGATCTGCTGGACAGAGAAATTAGTCTTTAGAGAGCCCATCCTCTGTGCTTTAGACACAGTGGCTTTATTTGAAAAGGCTGTAACACATAAACCATTTTCCTGTTCACTCTCTCACACACCATGGAGATACTGACTAACATAATTATCTAAATTTTTCCAAGTCATTTTTCAAAATTAGCTTTAGGGCTTCCTAGGACTCTCTCATCAAGCACACACTGCCCTCTCTTCCATCATTGCACCATCTCTAGTGACTCTCTGCAATTCCAGTAAACACACAAATGTCAACCTTAGAACAGTTGCCCCAAATGGTTTATTACTTTAGATGAATTATTTCATGTTTCTCCCCCTGCTTGTGCAGACTTTAATATATATTCTCTCTGCTGAGTTCATTCTCTCTGATGTTCATTGTTCAATAACAAGAAAACAGTTTGCAATATACACTATGTAAAGACAATCATAGTTCCCAGGAGGGAGCGTTAGAGTAGGAGATAGGCTATCTAGGCTGTTTCTGGCTCTGCTATTGGCTTGCCCAGCTGTCTTGAGCAATTGGCTTTATTCCTCTGAACCTCAGTTTCCTCATCTATAAAATGGAGAACTAATTCTTTTCTCTAGGCTCTCCTCATAGAGATACTGTGGAATTTGGATATATAAAATAATCATCCACAAAATCTTCTAAAGACATGCATGCATGATTTCAATCAATTATTGGTATTTTTTCTGAAAAGTATTTGCAGATATTACATAATTCATCCTCCCAAACTCTTTTTTGGAAAAGATGAAAAATGATGTTAGACACTGATTTTGCCTTCTGTACCAGGAGGATACATTCCTCTCAGCCTTAGAGGAGAGAAGACATTCCTTCTGCCATGCTCCCTCCTATGTCTTGAGAGATCATCTTGGGCACTTAAGAGACAATGGTACTAGAGGGAAGAGTCAAAAAACCTAGATTCTAGTTTCTCTTCTGCCCTTGCTTATGTGATATTTACAACTAACCTAATCCCTCTGGGCGTAATTTTCCTCATCTAAAAATAGGCCTTAGATTATATTAGATTAATCATTTTTTAAGCCCTTCTTTACTCTAAGTCGGCCAGGCACTGTGATAAATCCTAGGAATAAAAGTACAAGCCAAGAGAAGGATAATCTCTGTCCTCAAGGATTGTACATTATGATAAAGGAACACAACTCATGGTAGAAGAGGAGTAGGTCGGATGTCCGTGTAGAAGCAAGGTATTAAAAGTCCATAGAGACCAGTGCAGGGCTAGGTTAGACGTGAGCATGGCAGGCCTGGGTACTTCTCTAAATGAAAGCTCTGGGAAAGAACTCAACAGCTGGAGAAGGGGCCTCCCAAACTTTTTGTGAGGATCAAGTTAGATAATGCATAGGAA
This sequence comes from Vombatus ursinus, assembly GCF_900497805.2. NCBI lineage: Eukaryota > Metazoa > Chordata > Mammalia > Diprotodontia > Vombatidae > Vombatus > Vombatus ursinus. Next base: position 6,213,760 of record NW_020954576.1, read on the forward strand.
AGCACTCGAGAAAATATCACGTGGTTTTTGTAATAGCAAAGAACTGAAAACAAGCAAATTCCCATCACTAAACAAATTGTGGTATACGGATAAAGGTAGGAAGACAGTTTTGTTGAGCTTTAAGAAATGATGAACAGGAAGGCTACAGAGAAGCATGGGAAGATGATTTGAACCGACTCAAAGTGAAGTAATCAGAATCAGGGAAATAATACTTATGATGGCTACAACAATGGAAACAACAGCTGTGAAGTTATGATGATCATACTGGGGACCAAAGAAAAGAGAAAGTAAAGATCCCTCCCTTCTTTGCAGAGATGAGAACATGAGTGTGGAACATTATGTATTCTGTCAGACTCAATTGATATATTGGGTAATTTTGCTTAAAAAGAACCTTTCCCCCCTTTTTCTCTTTTTATTTTTGGCATAATAAATGGCTTGTGAGGGAGGGTGAGAAGTGTATTTGGAAATTAAAGTAATATAACAACGAAGGATATTACTTTTTGAAGAATGAAGTACAACATAAACATATTAGTATTACTACTACTATTATTATTTATGCCTAAATCTGGGAGATGAAAACCTCCTTTTTACAAAACACCTACTATTGGTAGAAAAGTTTGCTAACATTAACTCTCCACCTGTCCAAATCAGTGTCTACTGTACATAAAAAAAGAGTGACTCCTGCTCCACCTTCAACCCATCCCAGGCATGGAGAAATTTAATAAGACAAATTTAATTCCTAATGTGAGAACATCACCGAATCTTGAAATGCGTAATATTATAGATCCATTTAGCATAAAACATCTGTCTCACAGGTCAGGCCTTACTTGGGATTCCACTGAGCCTATTACATTACAGAATTAAAGGTTCCTATAGGACTTTCTCAAAGGACAAATGTAATTTTAAGCTATCATCTTCGATGAGCTTATTAGGCTTAGGAAGGGCACTTCAAAAGGTCAGCTGTCAAAAAGGAGCAAACTAGGGGTGTGTGTGGGAGGGGTGGAGAATTGTAGGTTAAAAAAAGTTCTGGGATGGAATTGATTAGATTTAGAAAGCTTTTTTCTGTTCTCCTTCCCATTTTCTCTGCCTCTCTATTGATAGACAGATAGACACAGATAGATAGATAGATAGATAGATAGATAGATAGATAGATAGATAGATAGATGATAGATAGATAGATAGATAGATAGATAGATAGATAGATAGATAGATAGATAGATAGATAAACAATTTGATTCCATGATTTCACTAGTATAAGCACTGAGAGTTTAAGTGATTTGCTTAGGGGCACGCAGCCAATATGTGTCAGAGGAGACACTTGAACCTAGGTTGTTCTGACTCTAAGGACAGGTTTTTAATCACACTGCCTCTCATAGAATACATACATACATACATACATACATACATACATACATACATACATAGATATATATAGACATATACACATGCACATATACACACACATACACATATTCCTTCTTCTCTTCGTCTTTCTGTGTGTGTCTCTCATCTGTTTTTCTGTCTCTCTGTCTACCTTTCTGTCTGCTCTCTTCCTCCTCCTTCTCTGTGTCTATATTTTTCATATTCTCTTTCTCTGTACAAAGAGAAAAGATAGCTTTATTTTATGCAAAAGATTATGGAGTGACAAAGAAGTGGAGCACTTAACCTTCCTAATAATACTTTGCTTCTGATAATATTAAAATTGCTTTATATCCTAGAGCATGAAGTAGCTTTAGTAGTGGATGGAAACAACTGGGAATGTCCTGGTGGCTAGGGAAGTTGACCTAGGATAAAAACAATTAGTCACAGATAATCCCTAAATTGGGTAATTAATGCACGGATAATTGAGAGTTGATGAGAACGTATAGCCTGAATGTAGGTTTTGTATAAACTTGGAAAAATATGAAATGAATTAGATTTAAAGTTCCATTTAAATCAGGTATGTGTCCTTGAATAACCATAAACTCCAGTGATTTTCAAAGGATCCCCTGAAGTTTGGGTAATGTGTGGCTGTGAGTATTTAGACAAGCAAATCCAGAATAAAGGTGGGATGCCCTTTCTGGGGATGTTCTTCCTTGTGCAGAGAATATGAACATGGGAATGACTGCATCTGCTGTTGCCAGACCTGGGAAAGTAAGAGAGAAATCTGCTCTGATGTCTGAAGAGCCATACACTTTATTATCTTTAAGCCTGACAATAGGATCAACAGGAAACCTGAGTGTGAATCCTGGTTTGGAAAACTAGGAATCATCACTTTCCATACTATGGGAGGAGGATGAAGTAATGAGTAGCCTGAAAGGGTAGTTATGAAGAATGAGAGACTAGATCGGGAAGCTGTTTGTAACTGTGAAAATGCAACAGAGCCACAATGGACATCTGTGCTTATGCTTCTGCCATGATGCCCAAACCCGTAAGGAAGCTCTAGGAGAGCGGCAACAAGCCAGGTACAGGCCAGCATCTACAGAGTTCCACCCAGTCCATATTTAAACAGAAATGAAGCAGGTTGAATCTTGGAAGAAAAGCAGCCTGGATCTGAAGGAAGACTGTTGAATATTGTCACAGTCCAGAAGGAAAAGGGATTCCTTGTTTGTGAGCCAAAACAGATATTTCTGCTTCTGGGTGGCATAGATCTGACTCCATTAAGCCCTGTCCCATTAATTACAAGGCCTCCACAACAAAATCTGTAGTCATTTCAGAAACTAGGCGAACAAACTACAGAGGAAAAATCAAGAAGAAAAGTGTTTATCTTCCAGACTAGTATATATGCAGTTCAATAGGTAGTCAACTGAGTAAATCCATTGGCACATTGGCAGATAGGTGGTACGTGGGTAGAGGATCTGGAGTAAGAAGGACCTGAGTTCAAAATTTACCTCAGATACTTACAAACTGTGTGATCCTGGATATATCATTGAACTGCTCTCAGCCTCAGTTTCCTCATTCGTGAAATGGGAATAACAGTACCTAATTCACAGAACTATAAGTTTCAAATGAGATAATATATGTAAAGTGCTTTGCAAACCTTAAAGCATTATTAAAATATTAACTATTACTACTATTACGTGTATGTTGGACAAGCACTGCAGACTCAGAATTTCTCTTTTTTTTTATTTTTGCTGAGGCACTTGTCCAAGGTCACACAGCTAGTAAGTGTCAGGTGTCTGAGGCTGGATTTGAACTAAGGTCCTCCTGACTCCAAGGCCAGAGCTCTATCCACTGCACCATCTAGCTGCCTCCTAGACCCAGAATTTCTAATGATAGTTGTTTGTAAGTGGCTCCTCTTAACAAAGTTTTGCTTGGGGGAGCACAGTTGGACCTCATACTTATCAGCAATTGGGATTGAATTTCAGATCACTGCCAAACCTTGTTAAAAATATGAATACACAAAAGGTTTGTGTAGAGAACCCCCAGTGTGGGAACACATACCACAAAAATAGATCATAACTATAGCCATCATTTAGTAGCTAAGCTTTTATAGGTTGTCTGAGTTTCATAGAGGTTAAGATATATATACAGGGTCATTTGGTTAGTAACTGTCAGAGGCAGGGTTTGAACCCAGGCCTTCTTGACCCTAAGCCTGGTACTCTATCCACTGCTACATGCTGTTTCTCTTATTGATGCAATTGAAGCAAATTTTTATTTCCCCCCAATTTTCCACGTTCTTCTTTTGTACTAAAAGATACATGCCACTGATCCTGGTATTTTGGATAAAATTGTGTAAAGCAAATGATATATCCAGAGTCTTTGTTCTCAAGAAGCTCCCACTCAACCACCTCTCCCTGTCCCAAGAAGCTCTCTCTCTTTTTTAAAATTTAATTTATTTTTTATTACATTTTAAGTTCCAAGCTGTATCCCTCCCTATCTCCCCACCCTGCATTAGAGAATGCCACTATTTATCACATATATATGTATGTATGCATATATGCATATACATATACATATTTATGTATAATCATATTATGCATACTTTTATTTACCAGTTCATTCTCTGAAAGTAGATAGCATCTTCCTTCATGGGTCCCTTGTAGTTGATTTGAATGTTTATAATAATCAGAATAGCTTAGTCATTCACAGTAATTCTTTGAACAATATTGCTGTTATTGTATCCTATGTTCTCTTGTTTCTGTTCATTTCAATCTTCATTATTTCATGCAAGTCTTTCCATGTTTTTCTAAAATCAACTTGCTCAGTATTTCTTATAGCACAATGGTATTCCATCACAAAGAAACTCAAAAGTGTGGTGAAACCAGTTTATTTTCTGTTCAAAATTGGTAAAGTGACCATTGGCAAATGGTCTGTGGTTTGGGAGAAGTTTCTGAATCAGATTTGTTATACTATCATCTTACTTACTCTAAAATAAACTTCTTACAATTCCTGTTTTTCTGTGTTCTTGCTATCAAAAACTGTAGAAGTCAGGGATATATTTATATACATCTCTTATCATCCTTCTAATATTTATTTGTTACTGAAATAACAGTATTTTAGAAAGGACCTTGGTCCCACTTCATTGTTTTATGGATGAGAAAATTGAGTCTTAATATGTTGATGTGACTGACCCAAGATCTTTCCTTTTTCTTTCTTCTTTGATATAGTGAAGGAAAGGGAGGAAAAGAGAAAGAAAAGGAAAGTGAGAAGAGGAGAATGGAAGAGAGGAGAGAGGGCTCAATGTGATCAATGAGAAAATTAAAATATCACTGCTGAAATATTTCAATTGTTAGCATCATTATTAAGTCTGGTAAAACATATATGGGAAGCTAGGTGGCTCAGTGGATAGAGTATTGGGCCTAGAAAACCTTAGTTTAAATCTGGTCTCAGACATGCACTAACTGTGTGACCCTGGGCAAGTCACTTAACTCTGTTTGCCTCAGTTTTATTATCTGTAAAATGAGCTGGACAAGGAAATGACAAACCACTCCAATATTTTTGCCAAGAAAACCCTAAATGGGGTCATGAAGAGTCAAACATGATTGAACAACAACAACAACAACAAACACATATGCACAATTATTTCCATAATTACATAGGCTCAGAAATGCCCTGGGCACATCACAGGATCACAGATTTAGAGCAAAAATATATGTCATGAGTCATCTATTTCAACTCCTTCATTTTATAGATGTGGAAACTGAAGCCAAGGGATATTAATTGACAAAGTCACATAGGCAGTAAATGGCAAAGTTTAATTCCAAGCCAGAATCTTTTTCACTACCTTCACATTGCCTCACATCTTCTGAAATACAATGTAACTGTGGCACAGTTTACCAACAATATAGGTGTTATTCTTGTCTCCCCATGCCAATCAATCAATAATCATTTAAGTGCTTTTTATGTGCCAGGCACTATGCTAGACATTGGGGATAGAAATACAAAACAAAACACTTTGTTTTTAAGAACTTTAAATTGATTCAGAGGAGACAATATGTACACACAAAAAAATAAGCAAAGTAAAATACAAGGTAATTTGAGTGAGGAGTTATTTGGGCAGTTGGGAAAGAACAATATCTAGCATATAGTAGTAGTGCTTAATAAATGATCTCTGATTGATGAGGAAATGTCACCTCATGTAGGAGGTGACATTTGAGCTGAGCTTTGAAGGAAGCTAGAGTTAAATACCAGCAAACTTCAAAATGACTACACAGTTCTATGAGGAATATATGCTTATCTGCCCAGCTACACAATGCATATATTCTGTATGGGCACCATAGCTATGAGATTACTAGTATTGGTTTATCTTGAATACAGATAAGTAAATGGGTTATCAGGAAAATCTACTCCACCTCATTGGCCATTATCTTCACATTTCATCATGTAGAATTGTTAGTGTTCAAGGAGGGGTGTCTCATGCTAATCATTTTAGAAGACCTGATCATTATAAGAAGTTGATCTGGGGGACTATAATTTCAATGCCATTTTTATGTAAAACAGGCAAAGGGATTACAAGAAACATCTGTGTTCGTTTGGAAACTGGAAAGCAAAGTCCACAATTTTGTGGTCAGTGTGGTAACCTCCAGGGATAAAGACTGCTCCCTCTCACATGCAAGAGGATTGGCCCACGCACTGAAGCAAATTCCAGCTGTTTACATTCTTACCAGAGAGATAAAATTAGAAGCAGCCAGTCACTGCCCCAATTCTTCCCAAGGTACTGGAGAGGCAGAGTGGTGCAACATGCCAACTAATTGTGGAAAAATGAAAGAGAAAAGGCAATGAAAATGATGGAAAGGTTGGAAAATTAGATGGATGAGAAAAGGTTGAAGATGTTCGTATTTTTTTCAGTCTGGGAAAGGAAAATAGATGGATCACTATCTATTTACAATTCTGATTAAAAGAGTGGTGGAGGTGAGGAGGCTATTTAAAGATCTTGATTTATGGGAATTTGAACAGCATTGCCAAGCATATTGTAGAGTCAGTTTTCTTACTTTAAATTGTAAAATAAACAAGTTCTTTTAGATTTCTCAAAAGAACCCTTTACTAATTTGTCATTTCCTTTGCCATTTTTTTCCCTTTTGTCTCTGTCAGTTTTCTTATGATCACAATTATCTTATTATCACCCTAGAAAAGGGGACAATGAAAAAGTCAATCCAGAGAAAGAAATTAACTAGCATTTTCTCATTTCCTTTAAAAAAAATTTTTGTTATCTTTTGTTTTTACATCACCCACATTGCCCAATATACCCCTCCCCTCTCAGAGAGACATCCCTTATGACAAAGAATTTTTAAAAAGAGAAGAGCAAACTAAGATAAACTAACCAACACATCATGCAATTAATCTTTCTGGGTTCCAGTTTCCTTATATAATGTATGCTCTGTGGCTATTCTGGAACTGCCCCCCTTCTTGGTGGTATGCTGAGTCCCCAGAGGGCAGTTACTACTTGTCCCCTCAGAGTATCAGGGCTAGTTTGAGGTGTTGTAAGTGGTTTTCTAATGTTAAAGATCATGAACTTCCATCATTGTATTTTTCCCATTACTATCAGTTTACATGAAGTAGTCAGCCAGCATTAATTAACTTATGGAAAGTGGGTGTTTACTAAGATGGCATGGGGGTATTTACTAAGGTAGTATAGCAAGAACAGGCAGTTAGACCATGCAATGATTAGAGTGTTGAGCCTGGAGTCAGGAAGATTTGTCTTCCTGAGTTCAAATCTGATCCTAGCTATGTGACCCTGGGCAAGTCACTTAACCCTGTTTGCCTCAGTTCTTCATCTATAAAATGAGCTGAAGAAGGAAATTACAAACTATTGCAGTATCTTTGCCAAGAAAACCCCAAATGGGGTCACAAAGAGTTGGACACAAGTGAAAACAACTTAACAACAGCAATAATAGCGGTTGGTACAAAATCTTTACGCCTTCTAAGTCTGATACTACATCCTGCGAATACACATAGATCCAGAGGAAAGCAGACTGAAGCTTAGAAAGCGCATGTGGGAAAGGGGTTAATATATCTACTAGTTGCTAGAAGTTTTTTTCCCCCCAATTTGTGGGGTTCTCATGAAGTTCTCCTCAGGCATGGTATAGCTTTCTGCTGGGCTCCTTGAGAAGCCAAGATATGCCTTGAAGTACAAAAATATTTATAGAATACCCCTTGGCCCAGTAATGCCACTACTAGGTCTGTATGCGAAAATAAACAAAGAGAAAAGGACCCATATGTACAAATATATGTGCGTATATATGTATGTGTATGTACATATGTGTATATGTACACACACACATATCTGCTCTTTCTGTAGGGGCAAAGAATTGGAAATTGGAGAAATGCCCATCAAATCGAGAATGGCTGAACAAGTTGTGGTATATGGTTGTGATGGAATACTATTGTGCTATAATAAGCAGCAAGTAGGATGCTCTCATCCTTGAAATACTTACATGAACTGATGCAAAGTGAAATGAGCAGAACCAGGAGAACATTGTATACAGAAATAGCAACATTATATGATGATCAACTATGAAAAACTTAGCTATTCTCAGTTATGATCCAAAACAATGATTTAAAACAATTCCAAAGGAAAAATGTTATCTACCCCCAGAAAAAGAACTGATGGTATATGAGTGCAGATTAAGCATACTTTTTAACTTTATGGCTTTTCATTTTCTGGTCTGTGTTTTCTTTTGCAACATGGATAATATGGAAATGTTTTAAGTGACTGCACAGAAATAATCGATATCAAGTTGCTTGCTTTCTCAGGTGGGGGGAGTAGACAGAGGGAGGAGAGAATTTGTCACTCAAATTAAAAACAAATGTTAAAATTTTTGTTAACATGTAAATGAGAAAAAATAAAATTAAAATTAAATAAAAAATTTTAAGTGTCTTGAACAGACATACTTCTCTCACCGTACACAGTTTATCTTCGGCTCCTTATGCAGACACTGTTGTCAGCCACTGCTGTTCCAGGTATACAGTTTAGGACGCTGATGAGATGTCCAAATACAACAACTCTCTAAAGTTCGCAAGACCATCCTTGAGGCAAGAGGCAGAGGCTTCTTCCTCCTCATGTGATTCCCTATAAGAGACTTGGCTAGAACTACTCTCTCCTCCAGACAACCATAATCCTTGGACCCAAACTGTTCTATTTTGTATAAAACCCATAGGACACAAATGTGTTTCTTCAGCCAATCCAAACACAGGTCCATGTTGTCCAGGCTTTCTCTCCTTCCAAAGTGATCAAGTATTTTTCATATCTGGTCTAATGCCCTTGATTGAGTGAAATAGTGGAGACATCTAGGCCCTGTTCACACCAAGTCCATGCCTCAGTTTAATTGGGATGTTCTCATCTAAAAAAGGCACCAGAACTCCAATATTTTGTTAGTTTCTTTAAGTGCAGTGGGGTGATTGGTTGACTCCATGATTCCAACCCTTACATTTATTTATAAAATGAGGAGGTTGAATGAAAAGCTTTCTGATGTCCCTTTCAAATATGGGTCAATCAAGTCCCAAACATTATATATATAGTATTTTTTCATTTGGTGATCTCATCAGGTCCCAACAATCAATTATCATCTCTATGTTGATGATTCTCAAATACACTTATTCAGCCCTAACCTACAGTCTCACATCCCAACTGCCTATTGGGCATACTGAACTGGATTTCTAGTAGACATTACATTTAACATGTGCAAAACTGAACTCATCATCTTTCACCTAATTCCTTCCCCCTTCCAAACTTTCCTATTACTGTCGAGGGTAGTACTATCCTCCAGTCATCCGGGCTCAAAACCTAGGTATCATAGTCAACTCCTAACTCTCTCACTGCCCCATCCCACCCATATCTAATGTGTTGCCAAAGTCTATCAATTTTACCTTTGGAACATCTTTAACATATGCCCCCTTCTCTCCTCTGACATTGCCACAACCTTGGTGTAGTCGCTTAGCACTTTATGCCTAGACTATTACAATAGCCTGCTTATCGGTCATCCTGCCACAAGTCTCTCGCACTCTAATCCATCTCTACTCAGCTAACCAAGTAATATTAAAGTGTGTCTGACCATGTCAACATCATCCCCTTCTCAATTAAATCCAGTGGCTCCCCATCATCTCCAAGATCAAATATAAAACTTTCTGCTTGATGTTCAAAGCCCTTTATAACCTTCCCATACACATACCTTTCAAGTCTTACACCTTACACCTCTTCTCCACCATGCATTCTGAGATCCAATGACACTGATTTCCTTACTGTTCCTCAATCAAGACATTCCATCTCCTAACTCCAGGCATTTTCTCCTACCTAGAAATTTTCTCCCTCCTCATCTCTGCCTCCTGGTTTCCCTTGCTTCCTTCAAATGCCAGCTAAAATCTGATATTCTAAAGGAAGCCTTTCCTGATCCCTTAATTCTGATGCCTTCCCTCTATTGATTATTTCCAATTTATCTCATACATAGTTTGTTTGTACATAGTATTTGAATGTTGTTTCTTCCATTTGGTTGTGAGCTATTTGAGAACAGGGTCTGTCTTTTGCCTTTCTATGTATCCCCAGTGCTCAGCAAAATTCCTGGAACATAGTAGGTACTTAATAAATGTTTACTGACTGGTAGAATTTCCTATTCCTGCATAAAACATTCATACCAAGTTTCCTATCACAACTGTTTTCCCCTGTATCTTTTTGACCCATTTTTCAAGTCCTAAAGAGATGACTGAATGAGGGGTCATATCTAAGCTCAACTCTACTTTGACTAAAAACAGCAAAAAGTGAAACAAATAAAGATTGCAAGGTAAAGAATGCAAGGCACAATATCCAGAAGGGTAGTCTAATATTCTAGAAACCATTTATCCAGCTCCAACATCACTCGAACCTCCAATATGCTATGATTCTATGTTCTACTTTTTCCACAGTAGCATTTATTCTCGCCATAAGGCATCACTCTCTGACAGTGTGGTGCAGTAGAAATAGCTCTTGGTTTGATGTTGGGAAATCTAGGTTTGAGTCTTAGAACACACTCTGTGATATTTATCAAGGAAACTTATTTCCTTATTTGAAAATCAGGAGAAATAATGCTTTCACTATATACTTCATAGCATTGCAGTTAGAATGGCCCATTGCTGGTAATGTTCTAGGGGGGATTTTCCCATCATTAAGAGAGATGAATTAGACGAGTCCCAAGGTCTCTTTCAGTTCTAGAACTCTAGGATTTATAGATCATAGAATTATATTCTAAAGCTTGAAGGGACTTCAGAGGCCAACTAGTAAACTTCTTCATTTTATATATTATGAAATGGAAGCCTAGGGAATTTGGATAACTTGTCCAAGGTCATATAAGTATTAAACTTCAGAGGAGGAATTTAAATCCTGTTCCTTTCATTCCTGAGACAATATTCTTCCAATTGTTTTGTGAACTAGAAAGTATTATACAAATGTAAACCAGTATCATCATCACCATCACCTCTGTTACTACTTTTTTCCTCCATTTAAAAACCTGTCTCTGCTAGAAACTCTCCAGAACCCTCCTGTCTCCTCCTTACTTTTCCAGAACATGTGCCATGGTGACTCTTAGAATCACATTGGAAAACTGTCTCTCACACATGGCATTCAGTGAATATTTGCTATATGAATGGATAAATGTTGAATGAATCCATTAGCAAGAAAACATTCCCCCAGAATTTCCCCTCCCTCACTCCAGATATCATCTCTCTCCCAATCATGTTTTTTTGGTTTGTTTTTTTAGTGTGCCACTTCTCAGAAACTGAAGCCATGAATAATGGATAGGAAAACCAAGGTGGCATTTGGAGAGGGCTCATTAGTATGCACCTTGTCATAGATGGGTTTCTGTGGGTGCTGGGAAGCCACCCTTTCTTTCTTTGGATTTCTAGGTGCTATGAATCCTTTGATGTTCATTTTGTTTGTGTTCATTTAAGTCTTCAGCTTTCCCTGTGTCATTGCAATTTGTCATTCCCTTTGGGGAGCCATTGCTTTTGTTTCTGGGGGGTTTTCTCTCACCATCCTTCAAGAGGATTTTGAGTAAGCCAGCTGATGTAGTCTAATATTTTTTCAGGGAATATTTAATGGTACAAGTTCCCAAGATTATCCCTGTCCTTTTGTTGTTATTATTAGTGTTTCTTTTAAGACTCATTCAAAAAAAAAAAAAGCTTCTTTCCTCTCCATGCCAGCTTTCCGAGATTCAAGCTTTCCTCATTTCCATTTCAATCTTCTTTGCTTGCCTCTGCTGTAATCGCAGTAATCCCTGTGAATTCTTATCTCTGGACTGTATCAAGATGCAAACATCATGCCTTAATAACTCATCCCCTCAAATAAATATTCTAGGCTTGGTACACAGAAGTCCACACAACTTAGTTTTAGTCAGAACTCTTGTAGGTTGTCAGGCATAACAGAAAGAACAGTGGGCTAAAGGATAAACAGGTTTAGCTTCTAATCTAAACTATCTACTAACTAGGTGGTTGTCTGAGGGTGATCTCTGGGAGTCAATGTCCTCATCTGTTAAATGGGAAGTTTGGACCAGATAAGCTCCAATATCACTCAAGCCTCTAACACACTATGATTCTATGTTCCACTTTTTCTACAGTAGCATTTATTCTCACCATAAGGCATCACTTTCTGACAATGTGGTGCAGTAGAAATAGCTCTTGTTTTGATGTCAGGAAATCTAGGTTTGAGTCTTAGAACATACTGTAGGATACTAGACATGTCAGAATGGGCAAGTCATTTAAGCTCTCTAAGTCTCCATTTTCTCATCTAGATAACAGAGATGGGAGGACGGGGAAGGAAAAATAATAGGCATTTATATAGTATCTATTATGAGCTAACCACTGCATCAAGCTCTTTAAAAAAATATTTCTCATTTAATCCTCACAACAACTCTGAGGGGCAGGTGCTATTATTATCCCTACTTTAAGTTGAAGAAATTAAAGCAGTCAGAGGTTAGTGCAAAAGTGATTTGCACAAGGTCACAGTCAGTAAGTATCTGAGGCTAGATTAGAACTCAGATCTTCCTGATTCCAGGTCCAATCAGCTCTCAATTCACTGTGCTTCCTATTTGCACTGCTTACCTCAAGTGGTTCAATGCAATTCAACAAATATTTATTAATGGTCATCTGTGTGCAAGACATTGTTATTGTGAAGAAAACATTTTGTAAATCTTCAAATGTTATAGATAAGAGAGTTTTAGTGCTTTCAGTTATCCTTTTCTGTCAGATTATATTATTATTATATAAAAATATTACATTATTTCCATATCTAAATGTTTTAGTAACTATGGAAACTATATATCCTAGATTTTCTGGAATAGTCCTAATTTCAAATATCCTGATTTATCATTTTGTTAAATTAACAAAATGCCCTAGAAATTTCAGTATTTCAAGAAATAGTGACAATATGAATGTAGATAGTAAGCAAAATAATTAAAGTATAAATGTCATAATAGATTGGAAACTACAGAAGTTGAAGAAGAATCATGGGCTAAAGAAGTGTCATGATTATTTGATGAAATATGGGTCTAACAACTGGGGTCATGTATGTTTGTAGTTGCGCGTGGATCATTTCTTCATGTAGTACAATGACAACATGGCAGTGAAGAGAGTTGGTGATAATTCTAATCAAAGAGCCCATCCTATATAGGCCAATATAAAAATAAGGTATTGTTGATCAACTAAAATATGATACGATCCCTATCAGCAGAAAAGTGGGGAACAACAGGGAGAAAATGTATACATTGTCAAACATAATACTTATATCCATTATAAGATCTAAAATCAAAAAACATCAATAAATTTTTCCACTTAATAGTATTTTATTTTTCCAATTATATATAAAAATAGTTTTCAACATTCATTTTTATAAGATTTAGAATTCCAAATTTTTCTCTCTCCCCCCTCCCCAAGACAGCAAGCAATCTGATGTAAGTTATACATGTACAATCATGTTAAACATATTTCTGCATTAGTCATGTTGTGAAAGAAGAATCAGAATGAAAGGAAAAACCACAAGATAGAAAAAATAAAAATAAAAAAGTGAAAATTGTATGCTTCAATCTGCATTCAGACTCCATAGGCCTTTTTCTAGATGTGGATAGCATCTTCCATCATGAGTCTTTTGGAATTGTCTTGGATCATTGTATTGCTGAGAAGAATTAGTCTATAATAGTTGATCATAGCAAAACGTTGCTGTTTCTGTATACATTGTTCTCCTGGTTCTGCTCACTTCATTCAGCATCAGTTCATACAAGTCTTTCCAGGTTTTTATGAAATCATCTTGTTGGTCATTTCTTATAGAACAAAAGTATCCCATTACATTAATATACCACAACTTGTTCAGCTATTCCACAATTGATGGGCATCCCCTCAATTTCCAATTCTTCTCCACCACAAAAAGAGTTATACATATTTTGTACATGTGGGTCTTTTTCTCTTTTTTATGATCACTTTGGGATACAGACCTAGTAGTGGTATTGTTGGATTAAAAAGTGTACATAGTTTTATAGCCCTTTGGGCATAGTTCCAAATTGCTCTCCAGAATGGTTAGATTAATTCAAAGCTCCACCAACAATGCATTAGTGTTCCAATTCTCCTACATCTCTCAAACATTTATCATTTTCCTTTTCTGTCATATTAGGCAATCTGTGTAGATGAGGGAGTTGATAGCTCAGAGTAGTTTCAATTTGCATTTCTCTAATCAATAGCGATTTAGAGTAATCTTATACGACCATAGATAGCTTTGATTTCTTTGTCTGAAAACTGCCTGTTCATATCCTTTGGCAATTTATCAATTGGTGAATGACTTGTATTCTTATAAATTTGACTCAGTTCTGTATAAATTTGAGAAATGAGGCCTTGTTCAGAAAAACTGGCTGTAAAAATTGTTTCCCAGCTTTCTGCTTTCCTTCTAGTCTTGGTTGTATTAGTTTTGTTTGTATAAAAACTTTTTAATTTGATGTAATCACAATTATCCATTTTGTATTTCATAATGTTCTCTATCTCTTGTTTGGTCATAAATTCTTCTCTTCTCCATAGATCTGACAGGGAAACTATTCCCTGCTCTCCTAATTTGCATATGGTATCACCCTTTATGTCTAAATCATGTACCCATTTTAACCTTATCTTGGTATATGATGTGATTTGTTGGCCTATGCCTAGTTTCTGCCATATGATTATCCAGTTTTCCCAGCAATTTTTGTCAAATAGTGAATTTTTATCCCAGAAGCTGGAGTCTTTTGGTTTATCAAACAATAGATTACTATAATGATTTACTACTATGGGTTATATACCTAACCTATTCCACTGATCCACACCTCTATTTCTTAGCCAGTACCAAATAGTTTTGATGATGGCCTCTTTATAATATATTTTAGATCTGGCACAGCTAGCCCACCTTGTTTTGCATTTTCCCCCCATTAATTCCCTTGATATTATTGACCTTTTGTTCCTCCAAATGAATTTTGTTATTTTTTTCTAGCTCTATAAAATATTTTTGGGAGTTTGGTATAGCACTGAATAAGTAAATTAATTTAGGTAGATTCATTTTTATTATATTAGCTCAGCCTACCCATGAGCAATTAATATTTTTTCAATTGTTTAGATCTGATTTTATTTGTGCAAAAATTGGTTTGTAATTGTGTTTCTTTAGTTCTTGGGTTTGTCTTGGCAGGTAGACTCCTGAATATTTTATATTGTCTACAGTTATTTTAAATGGAATTTCTGTTTCTATCTCTTGTTGCTGGGCATTGTTTGTAATATATAGAAATACTGATGATTTGTGCAGGTTTGTTTTATATCCTGTGACTTTGCTAAAGTTGTTAATTGTTTCAAGTAGTTTTTAAATTTATTCTCTAGGCTTCTCTAAGTATACCATCATATCATCTACAAAGAGGGATAGTTTTGTTAACTCACCACCTATTCTAATTCCTTCCATTTCTTTTTCTTCTCTTATTGCAAAAGCTAACATTCTAGTACAATACTGAATAATAATGGTGATAAGGGGCATCTTTGTTTCACCCCTGATCTTATTGAGAAAACTTCTAGCTTATCCCCATTACATATAATGTTTGCTGATTGTTTTAGATAGATACTATTTATCATTTTAAAGAAAAGTCCATTTATTCCTATGCTCTCTACTGTTTTTAATAGGAATGGCTGCTATATTTTGTTATAAACTTTTTCTACATCTATTGAGATAATCATATGATTTCTCTTTGTTTTGTTATTGATATGGTCAATTCTGCTGATAGTTTTCCTAATATTGAACTAACCCTGCATTCCTGATATAAATCCCACTTCATCATAGTGTATTACTCTCATGATAAATTGCTGTAATCTCTTTGGTAATTTTTTTTAATTTTAAAATTGAAAATTTTTCCAACAATGTTCATTGGGTAAATTGGTCTATAATTTTCTTTCTCTGTTTTGGTTCTTCCTAATTTAGGTATCAGCACTACATTTGTGTCATAAAAGGAATTTGGTAGGACTCCTTAGCCTATTTTTCAAATAGTTTGTATAGCATTGGAATTAATTGTTCTTTAAATGTTTGATAGAATTAACTTGTAAATCCATCTGGTGCTGGAGATTTTTTCTTGGGGAGTTCATTGATGGTTTATTCAGGTTCTTTTTCTGAAATGTGGTCATTAAAAACCATAATCCTACAATATGTTGTTTACAAGAAACACTTTTGAAACAGAAGAACACACACAGGGCAAAGGTAAAAGGCTGAAGTAGAATATATTATGCTTCAGCTGAATAAAAAAAAAAGCAGAGGCAGCAATCCTGATCTCAGAAAAAGTAAAAGCAAAAATAGATCTTATTAAAAGCAATAAGGAAGGAAACTACATCCTGCTGAAAGGTACCATAGACAATGTAGTAATATCATTACTAAATATATATGCACCAAGTGGTATAGCATTCAAATTCTTAGAGAAGTTCAAGGAGTTATAGGAAGACATAGATAGCAATACTATACTAGTGGGAGACTTCAACTTCCCCCCCTCTGACCTAAATAAATCTAATCACAAAATAAACAAGAAAGAAGTTAAGGAAAGGAATAGAATTTTAGAAAAGTTAGATATGGTAGACATCTGGAGAAAATTGAATGGAAATAGAAAGAAATATATCTTTCTCTTAGTGGTACATGGCACTTACACAAAAAATGACCATGTGCTAGGGCATAAAAACCTCACAATCCAATGCAGAAAGGCAGAAATATTAAATGCATCCTTTTCAGATCATGATGCAATAAAAGTTATATGTAATAAAGGACCATGGAAAGATAGACTAAAAATTAATTGGAACTAAATAATCTAATCCTAAAGAATGAATGAGTCAAACAACAAATCATAGAAATAATCAATAATTTCATCAAGAGAATGCACAATAATGAGTAAACATACCAAAAACTTATGGGATGCAGCAAAAGCAATTCTTAGGGGAAGTTTCATATCTCTAAATGTTTACATGAATAAAATAGAGAAAAAGGAGATCAATGAATTGGCCATGCAACTAAAAAAAAACTAGAAAAAAACAAATTAAAAATCCCCAATACCAAATTAGAAATACTGAAAACTGAAAGAGAGATTAATAAAATTAAAATTAAGAAAACTTTTGAACTAATAATAAAATTAAGAGCTGGTATTATGAAAAAAACAATAAAATAGGCAAACCTTTGGTTAACTTAATTAAAAGAAAAGAAAGAAGAAAACCAAATTACCAAATTGGTAATTCGGTAAAATAAAGAAGAAAACAAATTGGTGGTGAATTCACCACCATTGAAGAGGAAATTAAAACAATAAACTATTTTGCCCTACTGTATGCCAATAAATTTGACAATGAAATATGGTTATTTATTTCATTTCCTTTTCTGTTAATCTGGGCAATTTGTGTTTTTGCAGATATTCATCCATTTCACTTAGATTGTCAGATTTACTGGTGTACAGTTGGGCAATGTAGCTCATAATTATTGCTTTAATCTCCTCTTCATTTCTGGTAAATTTACCCTTTTCATTTTTGATACCAGCAATGTGGTTTTTGTTTTTTTATTAATTAAATTAACCAAAGGTTTACCTACTTTATTTTTTTTCCATAAAATCAACACTTAGTGTTTTTTATTAGTTCAATGGTTTTCTTAATTTCAATTTTATTGATCTCTCCTTTGATTTTTCAGAATTTCTATTTTGGTATTTAATTTGGGATTTTTAATTTATTCTTTTTCTAGTTTTTTTAGTTGCATGCCCAATTCATTGATCTCCTCTTTATTTTACTTATATATGCATTTAGACATATAAAATTTCCCTTAAGAACTGCCTTGGCTGCATGCCATGAATTTTGGTATGTTGTCTTATTATTGTTCTCTTTGATGAAATTATTGATTGTTTCTATGATTTGTTTTTTGACCAACTCATTCTTTAGGATTAGATTATTTAGTTTCCAATTAATTTTTAATCTATCTTTCCATGGCCCTTTATTACATGTAATTTTTATTGCATCATGATCTGACAAGGATGCATTTAATATTTCTGCCTTTGTGCATTAGATTGTGAGGTTTTTATGCTCTAACACATGGTCAATTTTTGTGTAAGTGCCATGTACCACTGAAGAAAAGGTATATTTCTGTCTGTCTCCATTCAATTTTCTCCAGAGGTCTACCATATCTAACTTTTCTAAAATTCTATTCCCTTCCTTAACTTCTTTCTTATTTATTTTGTGATTAGATTTATTTAGTTCAGAGGGGGGGAAGTTGAAGTCTCCCACTAGTATAGTATTGCTATCTATTTCTTCCTGTAACTCCTTGAACTTCTCTAAGAATTTGGATGCTATACCACTTGGCGCATGTATTTAGTAATGATATTATTTCATTGTCTATGGTACCTTTCAGCAAGATGTAGTTTCCTTCCTTGTCTCTTTTAATTAGATCTATTTTTGCTTTTACTTTGTCTGAGATCAGGATTGCTACCCTTGCTTTTTTTACTTCAACTGAAGCATAATATATTCTGTTCCAGCCTTCTCCCTTTACTCTGTGTGTATATCTCTGCTTCAGATATGTTTCCTGTAAACAACATATTTGTAGGATTCTGGTTTTTGATCCACTTTGTTATCTGCTCCCATTTTATAGGAGAGTTCATCCCATTCTCATTCACTGTTATGATTGCTAATTATGTATTTCCCTCCACCCTATTTTCTCCCTGTTTATACTTTTCTCTCTCCTTTCACCCTTTCCCTCCTTATCAATGTTTTGCTTCTGTCCACCACCTCCCCCAATCTGCCATCCCTTTTATCAGTCCCACCCCACCTTTTCTTTCTCCTTTCCCATCCTACTTCCCTCTAGAGTAAGATAAATTTCTATACCCAACTGAATGTGTGTTATCCCCTCTTTGAGCCAAATCTGATGAGAGTAAGACTCAGAAAATGCTCATCCCCTCTCTTCTTTCCCTCTACTATAATAGATCTTTTGTGCCTCTTCATGTGCTGTAATTTATCCTATTTCTCCCTTTCCTCTTCTCCCAGTACAGTCCTGTTTTTCATCCCCTATTTTTTTGTATATCATCACATCAAAGTCAACTTATACACACATCCTCTATTTATGTATACTTCTTCTAACTGCCCTAACAGAGATATAGTTCTCAAGAGTTATAAGTATCATCTTTCCATGGAGGGGTATAAACAGTTTAGCCTTATTGAATAACATGTTTTTTTCTTTCTTGTTTACCTTTTTATGCTCCTCTTCAGTCATTTGAAGATTGAATTTTCTGCTCAGCTCTGGTCTTTTCATCAAGAAAGTTTGAAAGTCCCCTATTTCATTGAATGTCCAACTTTTACCCTGAAAGATTATGCTCTATTTTGCTGGGTAGATGATTTGTGGTTGTAATCTAAGCTCCTTTGCCTTCTAGAATATCATATTCCAAGCCCTCTAGTTCTTTAATGTAGAAGATGCTAAGTCTTGTGTAGTTCTGATTATGGTTCCCTGATATTTGAATGATTTCTTTCTGGCTGCTTGCAGTATTTTTTCTTTGACCTGATAATTCTGGAATTTACCTACAATATTCCTTGGAGTTTTCATTTTGTGATCTCTTTCAGGAGGTGGTTGGTGGATTCTTTCAATGACTATTTTACCCTCTGGTTCTAGGATATCAAAACAATTTTTCTTGATAATTTCTTGAAAGATGCTGTCCAGGCTCTTGTTTTATCATGGCCTTCAGATGGACCAATAATTCTTAAATTATGTCTTGTGGATCTATTTTACAGAACAGTTGTTTTTCCAATGAGTTATTTTATATTTTCTTCCAATTTTTTCATTCTTTTGATTTTGTTTGCTGTCTCATAGGGTCATTAGCTTCCATTTGCACAATTCTAATTTAGGAATTATTTTCTTCAATTAGCTTTTGTATCTCCTTTTCTATCTTGCCAATTCTACTTTTTAAAAAATTGTTTTATTCAGTGGTTTTTATTTCTGTTTGGCAAATTGTATTTTTAAGGAATTGTTTTCTTCAGTCAATTTTTGTCCTTTTTTTCTCAAGTTGTTGACTTCTCTTGCATAACTCATTTCTTTTTCCAATTTTTCTTCTCTTTTTTCTTTTCTAATTTGATTTTTTAAATCTTTTTTGATGGGGAGGAGCCAATATGGCAGAGGGAAAGCAGTGACTTGCTAGAGCTCTCCCTTAAAACCCTCCAAATACCTACAAAAAATGGCTCTAAACAAATTCTAAAGCAGCAGAACCCACAAAAAACAGAGTAAAACAAATTTCCAGCCCAAGACAACCTGGATGGCTGATCGGAAAGGTATATCACGCCGGGCTGGGAGAGAAGTGCAGTTTGGCGTGGGAGTGCAGGCCGCATCGACCCTGGAGCAGGCCTCAGAGGACTGAATTGCAGGCAGCTGTGGTGGTTTCCAGACTTCTCAAACCATGAACGCCAAAGACAACTTAGAAGGTCAGTGGGAAAAGTCTGTTACTGTGGTAAGAGAAGAAGCTAGATGTCAGCTGCCCCAAGGGCAGTGGCTGGCTTCTGAGCTTCCGGCCCACAGACCGAGGGGAAATCGAGTGGCTGATCAGAAGGGGATTGCAAGGATCTCTTTGCCAGGGCTGAGGCAGAAATCTCTTGCTTTGCCCATGCTTGGATCTGGGTCAGAGTTCTGAGGGGCAGTCCTGGGGCGAGGAGGAACACTGGCATGGTGGAGCTTGTTGTGGCGGTGGAGAGGAAACACCTCACCCCTTATCATAGCACCTTGGAAGAACTGACACTCTTCAGGTCCCTAGAAGTATCTATGAAAACAGCTGTACAAACCCCCAAAGCTTGGGGCAGTACATTCTCCACATTGGAAACAGACTCTTACCTTAACAAAGAATTTAAAACTCAAGTAATTGGTTGGGATCATGAGCAAGCAGCACAAAAAGAGTCAGACTATATTATCTTACTTTGGTGACAAAGAAGATCAAAACATACAACCAGAAGAAGACAACAAAATCAAAACTCCTACATCCAAAACTTCCAAGAAAAATATGAATCAGTCCCAGGCCTTGGAAGAGCTCAAAAGGGATTTTGAGAAGCAAGTAAGAGAAGTAGAGGAAAAACGGAGAAGAGAAATGAGAGTGATGCAAGAAAATCATGAAAAACAAATCAACAGCTTGCTAAAGGAGACCCCAAAAAATACTGAAGAAAATAACACCTTAAAAAATAGCCTAACCCAAATGGCAAAAGAGGTCCAAAAAGCCAATGAAGAAAAGAATGCCCTAAAGAGCAAAATTGGCCAAATGGAAAAGGAAGTCCAAAAGATTACTGAAGAAAATACTTCCTTAAAAATTAGAATAGAGCTATTGGAAGCTAGTGACTTTATGAGAAATTAAGACACTGTAAAACAAATCCAAAAGAATGAAAAATTAGAAAACAATGTGAAATATCTCATTGGAAAAATAACTGACCTGGAAAATAGATCCAGGAGAGATCATTTAAAAATTATTGGACTATCTGAAAGCCATCATCAGAAAAAGAGCCTAGACATCATCTTTCAAGAAATTATCAAGGAAAACTGTCCTGATATTTTAGAACTAGAGGGTAAAATAGAAATTGAAAGAATCCACCAATCTCCTCCTGAAAGAGATCCCCAAAGGAAAACTCCTAGGAATATTGTAGCCAAATTCCAGAGTTCCCAGGTCAAGGAGAAAATATTACAAGCAGCCAGAAAGAAACAATTCAAGTATTGTGGAAGCACAATCAGGATAACACAAGATTTAGCTGCTTCTACGTTAAGAGATCACAGGGCATGGAATATAATACTCTGGAGGGCAAAGGAGATAGGATTACAACCAAGAATCACCTATCTAGCAAAACTGAGTATAATTCTTCAGGGGAAAAAATGGTCATTCAGTGAAACAGAGGACTTTCAAGCATTCTTGATGAAAAGACCAGAGCTGAATAGAAAATTTGACTTTCCAATACAAGACTCAAGTGGAACATAAAGAGGTAAACAGGAAAGAGAAATCATAAGAGTTTTATCAAGGTTGAAGTGTTTACATTCCTGCATGTAAAGATGATATTTGTAACTCATGAGACCTTTGTCAGTATTAGGGTAGTTGGACGGAAAAAATTATATGTATGTACATATAGATAGATAGATAGATGGATGAATAGATAGATGGATAGATAGATAGATAGATGGCACAGGGTGAGTTGAAGATGAAGGGGTCATATCTAGAGAATAAAATTAAGGGGTGAGAGAGGATTATACTAGGAGAAGGAGAAAGGGAAAGGTAGAACAGGGTAAATTATCTCACAAAAAAAAAAACAGAAAAGAAAAGGCTCTTACAGTGCAGGGGAACCGTGGGAAGGTGAGAGGAAATGAGTGAATCTTATTTTCATAGGATTTGACTTAAGGAGGGTATAACACACATGCTCAATTGGGTATGGAAATCTGTCTTACCCTACAGGAAAATAGGAGGGGAAGGGGACAAGAGAATAAGGGGATGATAGAGAGGAGGGCAGATTGGGAAAGGTGGTAATCAGAAGCAAATGCTTCTGAGGAGGGACAGGGTCAAAAGAAAGAATAGAATAAATGGGGGGGCAGGATAGGATTAAGGGAAATAGAGTTAGTTTTTCATAGCATGTCTACTATGGACGTGTTTTGCATAACTGCACATGTATAGCCAATATTGTGTTGCTTGTCTTTTCAATGAGGGTGGGCGGGGAGGGAGGAAGTGAGAAAATTTGGAACCCAAAGTTTAAAAAACACATGTTTTAAAAAAATGTTTTCACATGCAACTGGGAAATAAGAAATACAGGAAATGGGGTACAGAAATCTATCCTGCCCTACAGGAAAATAGAAAGGGAAGCAGGGGAGAGATAGCAGGGAAAGCAGACTAGGGGAAGGGGTATTCAGAATGCATGCTGGGTGGGGGAGGGGCGAGATGGGGTGAAAATTTGGAACTCAAAATCTTGTGGAAGTAAATGTTGAAAACTAAAAATAAAAAAAATAGAAATTTTAAAAAAAAGTCAGAAAATTCCTAAAGGGGTGCAGCCAGGTAAGAAATGAGGAGCTCCCTCCTGGATGAAAGTTTTGGAATCCGTAGCTCCAATCTCCAACCAGAGGGACAGAGGATGGTGAAAAGGTAGAGTACCAATGCTAATAGGGTCTTGCAGGATGGAGCTGTGATTTAAGCCTGGTTCCCCTGCCCCTCAGGTCAATGTCTTTTTGAACTAGACTCTAATTATTACCATTTCCGTACTTTGGGCATAAGCATAAATTCTAACTGGGTCAGTTAGAACTTATGCTTATGCCCAAAGTGTGAAATATCAAAGATGGTTCATCTGAATATAAAAATAGTCACTAGCTTTAAAATATACCATTGTTATCATGTCACCTCTCTGCTTACAAACCTACTACTACTAAATAAAACATAGATTCCTTATCTGCAAAAAAAAAAAAACCATAAATCTTTTTTGAGCTCTTCCAAGAGTTTTTGGGCATGAGACCAATTTGTATTCCCCTTTGAAGCTTCAATTTTGTGGAACCTTTGCAACAGAAATATTCTGTGTCCACTCATGTGTACTGATTTTTTTTCTTTAGAAAATATAGTGTACTGAGCATGTTGACACAAACCTGCAATCTCTGCTACTGAGGAGACTGAATCTGGTGGATTGTTTGAGTTTAGGACTTCTGATCTATAGTGAGGTAAGTAAATGAAGTGCCTGCACTAAGTCTAGTACCACTGTGGTGGACTCCTGGGAATGTGGCCAGCAGGCTGTCTAAGGAGGGGTGAACTGGTCCAAGTTGGAAACAGAACAGGTCTCAGTTTCCATGATGATAAGCATGGAGTTAGGTTGTGAGTATACTCTATACTTCTAGGGTGAGAGGTATAGGGGGAGAGAAAGGGAAACAGAGGTGGGGGAAATGGAGGAAGAGAAGGGAGAAGAAGAAGAAGAGAGAGAAAAGGAACAGGGGTTAAGGGAAGATGGAGATGATATTATAATTATCAATAACCCAAACACTGGCTATTAACTTTTCCTATATATATAATATGTAGTCTAAAACTGCACTAAAATCTTTGGGCTAGCTTGTATTTTAGATCTGTTTTTACCTTTGTTTTCTATTACTGCTCCTTCTTTCTCTCTAACACATATTGTTCTATGTTTCCTCTGACTTGAACTAAGCATAATAAACAAGTCCAAATTCAATTCATCAAAAGGTATTTTTGCACAACACATAGGCTTTGAGGATTTACTGAGAGCTTCAAAGGTAAGGGGAAAGCATCTAAAAGTAATTCCTGCTTATAGAAGAATTTGTTTATTCAGCTTTGCCCTTGCTTAAATCAGAGGTAAAGGTATTTGTAACACAAGCTCACTTTTCAAAGTTTGTTGATTTTGAGTGATCCTAAATGATCCCCTTCTCTATCACATTCTTTCCCAATCAAAGGTTTTAATCAAAGCAAGATAGGACAACTTCTCACTCCTTCAGTAGATTATATAAGTAATTACACGTTTGCTACCCTATACCCAAGAATTTAGCATGATAATTAAGACTTTGTCATACCCTTAGCTCCCATTGTGTGTAACCTCAGAAGGGAATAGTCTCTGCCAGGATTTAATAGGTGTACCACTTCTACCAAACAGGGTTATCCTAAACTACTATGTCTAGAATATGGAACAATGTGTGGCCACAGCACATGTGATACCTTGGGGGAAATATACACCATCTGCCCTCCCAGCTGCCTTACTATGAGGTTCAATGTAGCAGTAGGAAGCACCAAAAAAAAAGCACACAGATTGGGGCAGTCACTGGAGGACTCATGAATAGTATAGGTAGCATAACCACAACTATAACATTATATGACTTCTTGCTTTCATTTCTCAGTGGAATTCTCTGCACTCACAGAATGGCTAGTCCCAGACTGCCAGCAATGTCAGCATTATTTTCTCTTCTTAAATATGCTAGATCAATGGAACCTTGGAATGGACAGAAATACCAGTGTACTCATCTGGCAATATAATTCTTCTTGCTCTCAGCCTTCCCCCCACCTCCAGCAGTGCCTATCCTGCTTTGCTAAGAAGAGCTTCCTGATAACATCTTCCTACTTCCACCTCCTTGTGGGTGAGGGGGATATGGTAATGATCTCTGGAAAGTTGAAGGATTCTCAGGGTCTTTGTATAAGAAGTGTTTAATAATTAAAGGAACGTGAATATCTTTCACCTGTTTCTATACCTGATACTTTGAAACTCCTTCTAATCATTTAGGTAGTAACAGTGGCCTTCCTTTGCTTATCATTCGATATGTTCTGCAACTCAAAGTCATCATTAGAACCTATCTTAATGGAACCTAGATATTTCTTTTGTAGTCTTTAACACTTCAGAGAACATGGTTTAAACATCATAGACTACTATGGCCCTTCTAAGTTCTAAGCAGACTCAATAGGTAACCAGGTTTATCAAAGAATGATGATAAATGTTCCTAAATAGTGCTCATCAAGGGCTTAGGAGGGCTTTTGCATTAGTGAGTGTCATCAGACTAGATTAGACCTATATAAACATGAGTGCTAGGACAGTTAGGTGGTGCAGTAGACAGAGCGCCAGCCCTGGGGTCAGGAGGACCTCAGTTCAAATGTGGTCTCAGACACTCATAGGTTCTGTGACCCTGGGCAAATCACTTAACCCTGTTAGCCTCAGTTTCCTCATCTGTAAAATGAGCTGGAGAAAGAAATAGCAATCCACTTTAGTATCTTTGCCAAGAAAATAGGGTTACAAGAAGTCAGACATGACTGATCAATCAAAAAAGAAAAAGCTGTCCTGGAGCACCAAAAGCTATGCCTCCGGCCCCTAAAGATCCCCAGGCTTTGTCAGCTGAAGGAGGGTCTTGAAGATTTCATGGCTCTCCTTTAGATCCCCAGGAGCCCTGAGAAAGCAGGGGTGGGGGAGGGGGCACTTCATGACTTGGGTGAAATAACACTTACTGGGAAAACTGGCTCTCAACCCATCAGAGTGATGCAGGTTGAAATTGTGAAAATGCCCCAAGAACTCTAGAGACTCATGTATGTTGTCCCACACAAGGCTAACCAGGGAGCCTCTGGACTGACTATGGAATAATCTCCTTTTGTCTTGGATTTTGTTTATCCTCTTCTTTCCTCCTTGGCCGGGGCCATTAGTTTTTTTAAAGGTGTTTTTAAAGTCAGTTTTTAAGAAAGGTTGTACCCAGTAAGCTAACATTATCATACCTGTTACAGCCAATAGTGCCGCCTGATTACATTCTTTGTCCTAACTTCTCCCTGGCATCCCACACGCCAGGCTGGTGAGGTAGCTTCAGGACCATGATCTGTTTCAGACAAAACCGGAGTGCCACATCTAAAAAATCATAACTGGGGCTTTTTGTGACCTTCTGGAATAGTTATACTTACCTCAGTGTGTGATAAGGACTCTATTCCCCCTACCTTTCTTCACCTCTACCTGTTCCAAAGTCCAGAGCACAGAAAGTGTATACTTTTCAGAACATGTATCACATGGAAGAAAAATTATGAGAATAGGAGCAACCACCCTGCAATGCTACCCTAACAATATGGAAGTTGCCCTTAAAATATCTAATATTTAGGTGTTTTCCCCCTTCCAGGTGATGGCAGCAGGCTTCTCAGACAGAATTATGACCCTCCAAATCCCTCCCCATTACTGTGTAATTGATCTCTTTCAGAGTTAATTGATTCAAGCAGTCTATAAGCTAAACATTCCTACTTCCTGCAAATTTTGCACATATGGCATGGTTTCTATTCCTTTTGCCATCCCCGTTGCCCTTCTTTAGGCATGTTTCAGCTTATCAATTTCCCTTTTAAAATACCTGCCCAGAAATGGACAAAATGTTCCAGATATGGCCTGACCAAAGCCAAGTACCACACAAATATTGCACTCCTTCCTTGCTCAGGACAGTATTCTCACTTGACTATTAATGTTGTCTAATAATACTACTATCATTAATAATAATAGTTAGCACTGATACAGCAGTTTAAGGCTTGTAAAGAACTTTACATATATTATTTCTTTTGGTTTACATTTATTAAGCACACTTTCATCTACAAAACACTTCACAAATATCATTACATTGGTTCCTCTCAATAGTTCTGTGAAGTAGGCGGTGTGCATAAGGTTATCCCCATTTTACAGTTGTAGAAACTAAGGCTCAAAAAGTTAAGTGATAGGCCAAAGGTCATATAGCTAGCCAGTGGCAAAGGTGGGGATTCAAAAGATCAGAGAATTGGGAAGGGCCTTCTAAAGCATCTGTTCCACCTCTTCATTTTATAGAAGGCCCAGAAGTTAATTGACTTGTTTAAGGTCACACAGGTGATAAATAATAGAACTAGGATTTGAACAGAAGTCTTCTGACTCCAAACTATTGCCCTTACTGCAATATAACATTGAACCCAAAATTTTAGAGGGATTTCTGCTCTATGTAATGTGTGTAAGATGTCAATGCAATTTATGTATGTCCACATGGGATGTCTAAATGTATAGACAGGCAGTAAAGGAAGACACTGATAAATACCTCTGGAATTTAATAAATATCCTCTCCAAGAGAGATAATGATTCCTGCTTCAAGGTAGCAAGAGAATCCTGGCTACTCTGTTCTTGTCTGACAGGTATACTGACATAAAACTATGGCTAGCTGCCCTCCTAAATATTGCTCATGTAGGGACACAAAATTTTAGTTTCAAAATAAACAAAAAAAGCTGCTTTCTTCCTTGGTTCCTTAAAAGAGGGAAGGGAGAAAGAATGGCTCTTAGGAAACCCCACTTTGATTCTTTCTGGACAAATGCTAATTACACAAAAGACCATTGCAAATAGCGAATGGTAAATAAAGTCATTTGCCCACGCATATGACAAACAGAAAGCAGAGAAAGCAAGCAGGCAGCAAGCATTTAATTAAGGACCTACTATGTGCTAGGTACTCTGCTAAGCACCAGGTTCTGCTGAGCTGGGATCTCACTCCCTCAAGAGAGAGAGGCTCTAATTTCATACAAGGGGAAATTCTCTGAAGTTTCTGGGGATGTAAGTAGGAAATTAAAGATGTTGACGAGCTGGATTTCCTCACATGTCTGCAAGAGTCTTTCTCTTTCAACTCCTTGGAAACAGTACCAAAGGCATTCTGGAACCATGAGAGTCTCACCCTCAAAGAAGGATGAAGACTGTTTCTGTCCTTCAAAGCTCTCACACCAATTCTGCCTCTCACAAAGTCACAATTCTTTCCACCAAAAAGGAGAGTCTCATGCAAAATGTTCTAGGCTTGACTGGAATCTCAGGTTCCATATATAAAATACTTCACTAACATAATTATATTTGGACCTCATAATCATTTTGTTATGTAGATAGTGTACTTTTGCTCTAATTTTACAGAAGCAGACTCAAGGGTGCAGAGAAGTTAAATGATTTGCCTAAGGTCACACACCTAGTTAGTGGCAGAGAAGGAGGGACCATTGGATTGGCCTTGGAAAACTTCTAGTCCAACTCCTTCATTTTAAAGATAAGGAAATTGATGTCCAAAGAGTGTGGAATCCAGGGCTTCTGATTCTAGATCCAATGATTTTCCATTCCACCACACTATCCTTTAAAAAAAAAGTTTTGTTTTTGCTTGTTTTATTTTACTTTGCACTACTGACATATTAAAGTTACAGTCCCCTAAAACCCTTCGGCTTTTTCACATGAACCATTTTCTAATTGCATCTCCTCCCATCCTGTACTTGTAATGATGAAAGGTGTTGGCTTCAAACTATAATCTTGTTAGCCCAGGGACATGAATTTCTTACTGTTAATAACCTGTGGGGACACTACCTTAGGAACAGCCTCCCCCCAAAAAAGGGATATTTCTGCCATCTATTCCAAGGCCCATAACCTCTTATTCAAGTTGACTGACATGTATTCCCACAGGACTTGTTTCCTGTGTTCATTTTGACTTCTACAAGGGTGATGAGACATCAGACAGATCAATAGCCATGATGCAGAGAAAAATCATTTACACTGTCTTCACTAAAAATTTCCTGAAGATCATGGTGCTGTGAGAACAGCACACCCAACTGCTCTTGAGTGAGCCAACTAATTCCAAGTTGGAGTGGGCCTGGAAACAATTGGCGGACTTGCCTTTATAGGTTTTACTTGGGAGAAGACTCATTAACCTCAATAGTTCCATTTATTTTCTTTCCACCTCGACACACCAACTGTGTTGCCAGCATGGCTGTTCTAACAGAATTGAAAAGTGAATCTCTTATCCAATTCCTTCCCTTGGTTCCTCAGGCACTTTCTGAGATGAGACTCTTTGGGTCTTGCCACACATCAAGGCAGCTAGGTGGTACAGTGGATAGAGTGCTGGAACTTGAGTTAGGAAAACCCCAGTTTAAATCTGGTCTCAGACACTTTCTAGCAATGTGACCTTGGGCAAATCACTTAACCTCTCTCAGTTTCCTCATTTGTAAAAATGTAGATAATAATAGCACCTACCTCCCAGGGTTGCTAAGAGGTTAAAGGAGATAATATTTGTAAAGTGTTTTGACAACCTTAAGGGGCATAAATGCTAGCAAATTTTTTTATTATCATTATATAGACTATTCCAAGTTTGCATTGGGCCTCTCTATTCATTTCCAGGTAAAATATAATATCCCTAGATGGTTTAAAAAATTACCCCAGAGGACTATAACACACAAATGGGTATTCTTTCATTGTCAGAGTAATAGGTAAAAGTTCTATGCATGAAGTTATTTACTATTGGCTGATAATAATGTATGAAACTCAGACTTCCCAACAAGGCCATTGTGTGGTATAAGGCATGTGGTCTCCATGCACAGGAAAGTCCAAAGAGATTGGGAAGATGTTCAGGGGTTGCTGCTACTGCAGAATATGAAATCAGGGCACATAGGACTAGCTATTAAAAAGGTTAATGGTTGGGGATGGGAGGAGGGAAGAGTGGGGAGGAGGCACTAGTCTGGCCCTGGGGAAATACTAAAGGAGCAACAGATATTAGAGAGGTAACAGATGCTGGTGACTAAAGAAAAAGAGCTAAAAAAGAGGTCAGGGATTCAAATATTCTGTTTATACGTACAGCATCCCTTTCAGCTACACCCAAGTTCAAAATATTGTTTGTGTCATAATCTATTCAAATCCACACCTCCAAGCTCTCACCAATGCTTATGTATTCTAGACCATGCTAGATGCCGCATGAATTCAGCACAAAAGTCATTTAGCGACATAGAATAGCAAGATAAATAATAACAGAGAATTGAATCAGGCAGAAAATATTCCTTGCAGCTGTACCCAAGAGCTACCAACTCCCATGCTTCCAGGAAAACACTAGTTAACCACCCAACTGATCCCGCTGGCTCCCCATCTGTCTCTTCAACATGGCAGAAATGGGTCACACAGATTACTCATGGCACGGCTTGAAGGTTAGAGTGCAAAGCTCCTCTGGTTAATCACTTCCTTTTCAATCTCAGTGCAACAATTTATTAAGTTATCTTACTTAGCACTGGAGTCAGTCCTCAGAAACCAGACAGAAAGTCAGGCTTTCAGAATGTGATGGCAAGGTCTTCACCTCTGTGCATCCTCTGCTAACACTCCCGTCTCTACAATAACTTAGCTCACTAGGCTCCAAATGTTGCCTTTCAACCAATCATGCTGCAGATTCTTTTCACTCCATTAGAGTACATACCAGAAAGCACTATTGGATTCATATTGGATTCATACATGGCCTTCTGAAAAATGTAATCTAGAGAGTATCCTTTATTGAAAGAGCATCTTTCAGCCCTAAGCATTGTGGGAAATAGAGGTCAGGATTTCTCCTCTACATCTATCTGAATTGTTGGGTTTTTTTGGGGGGAGGCTACTTAAAAGTTCTCATTCTTTGGATAAATTAATCAACTGATGATTACATATTTATTCAAGATATTGAATATTAGAATACAGAATATTCACTATTTTACTATATGCAAATCATTGTGTTAAGCCTTGTGTGGGGATACGAGTAAACATCTAACTCAGTCCCTACTTCGAAAGACCTTACAGTCCCTATGGGGAGATAGATATAAATGGCCAAATGTATAAGATTTAAATAACAACTCAAAACTATATTAAAAAAAAGATGCCATAAGACAATACATGATAAATTGCCCAGTCAACAGGAATGACATTAAATGCTATAATCCAACCAATCAAGATGGTCCAACCAGTTTGTGTGTCTATGTTCAAATTTCACTGTTGCCATGGAGGAAAGGAACAGATTAGATCAATGTCTCAGCAACAGAATAGTACTTTTGAAAACAATGCCTGAGTTGATGTCTTTGTAATATCTTTGTAATATTTCCTTGACTCAATTCACCTGTCTACCAGCTGGAGACAGCTTTGAATATCTGATGAAATATCTAGATTAGGAATTGACACTCCTTCAAAAAACAGTCTGTCAATGTTCTAGCTATTTCTTGCTTCTAGTATGGTGTGTGTGTGTGTGTGTGTGTGTGTGTGTGTGTGTGTGTGTATGTGTGTTGCCCATGCATGCAGCAATAAGCCAATGCCTGTGTAATTCTCATTGGCTGATTCTAATACTGAATGAGCAAGGAGGGGGCATAAGGAGGAGGGGGAGGGTATTGTTAATGCCTTGACTCTCAACTCTTCAAAGTGAAGAGATGGATAATCACGTGCTGGCTGTTGAATCTGGATGTTGGGAATGAAGTGGAGGGGGGGAAGAGACGGCAGTCCTTCAGGACTCTCAGACTGAGTTCTCTCTTTGGCATTTGTGCTATAGGTCAGTTACCTCTAATTATTGTAAATGTCAAGAGAAAATGGATGCTACCACTTTTGAAACAGCATGATACCATAGGGAAGAACACTGTCTTTGGAGTCAGAAATTTGTCATTGTTCAGTCGTTTCAGTCACGCCTGACTCTTAGTGACCTCATTTGGGGTTTTCTTGGCAAAGATACTAAAGTGGTTTGCCATTTCCTTCCCCAGATCATTTTACAGATGAGGAAACTGAGGCAAATGGGGTTAAGTGACTTCCCCAGGGCCACACAGCTAGTAAATATCTGAGGCCAGATTTGAACTCAGAAAGATGAGTCTTCCTGACTGTAGGACCAGCACTCTATTCCTTGTACCACCTAGCTACCCCTGAAGCTTCTCTCATTAGAATGCCATTGAGGACAGGGAATGTCTTGCTTCTTTATATTTCTATCCTCAGTGCTTAGCACAGTGCCTGACACATAATAAGCATCTGATAAATACTGTAGCATCTATCTATTCATCTTCCTTCCTTCCTTCCTTCCTTTTTTCCTTCCTACCCAGCTTCCTTCTTTCCTATCCATCTAATATTTCTATCTACCTACCTATCCACCTATTTGGATGTACTAAAAGAGGCTTCTCTTCTTGGGGATTAGTTATTAGCTCCAAATATCTATACTCAAGTTAAAAATAAAGATTATTGCTCAGTGATACCAAGACAAAACTATTAATAGCCATATTGAAATTGAAATTATATTCTTATGTTAAGCTATATCTAGGCCTCCAGTTTACATTCTTCTCCAATTCCTCCTCACCCCATTCTCATCACCAGTAATCTCAATGCAATTCTACTCATAGAATTTTGAAATGTGGAGTTAAATTCATTCATTGTAACTACACAGTTAAAACAAAATAGTCACAGTCTATAAACCTGGGGTGATCGTGAGAAAAATTATGTTGAACTAGCAGATACCAAATTCCCTTCCTTTGGATATTTAAATAAAAATCATTACTTAAACACAAAATGAAAGGAGACATTACACTATCAACTGCACACTTTCATCTTCAGGTGGCAGCCATCTGCTGTCTCTCACTTGGCCCATCTGTAGAGTAATCTGCTTTTCCCTGTCTCTCTTAAACTAAGCATGGCTAATTCATGGTTCATTCATTCATTCCCACACTCACTTCACAAGTATTTGGAAGGCAGGCTTATGAAAAAATACTGCAAGCTAGAAAACCTGAATTTTTGTCCTAGTCAACAGTTATTTGGCCAGTGTTCTTGGACAAGTTGCCTTACCTTCCTGAGCCTCTTCATCTGTAAAGAATAGGACTAATAACTCCTTATTATCTACTATAGAGTTGAGAGGATCACTCTCAGTGCATCTTACTCTCTATAGCGCTCTGCCTCCTCACCATCAGCCCAGTCCTGCCCCACCTCCGTAGTTACCCTTTATATTTTGTCTTTCCTTGCAGAATATAAGCTTCATTAAGATATAAGCTGTCTTCTTTGCTTGCAATTGTATCCATAGCATTTGGCACAGTGCCTGACATATAATAAATTAGCATTTAATAAATACTTTGTCTAATAGTAAATTTAATGCTTTCTTATTATTCTACATAAGCCAACAAATACTTATATGCAGGGCATGATACTACAAAAACAAAAATGAAACAATCCTATCCCTTGTTCAGTCAGACAATAAGCATATATGAAGTATTTATTATGTGCCAAGCATCATGTAAGGATTGGGATACCAAGAAAGACAAAAGACAGTCTCTGCTCCCAAGGAGCTCACAGTTTAATGGGGGAGACAGCAGGAACAAAATATGTACCAGATAAATTGGAAATAATTACTAGAGGGAAGGCATTAAACAGTAAGGGAAATCAAGAAAAACCTCTGCAGAATGCAGGATATCATCTGGGATATAAAAGAAGTCAAGAGGAAGAGATGAGCATGGTGAGCATTCTTAGCATGAGGGACAGGCAGTGAACATGTGCAGAGTTGAGAGAGGAAATATTTTGTGATAGGAAGAGCAGGGTGGCCAGTGTCCCTGTATCACAGATTTTGTTGGGGGGAGTAGGGGAGTGGAGATAAGATAAGGTAAAAAGGCTAAAAATTTAGGAGAGGATCAGGTCATGAAGAGTTTTGAATGTCAGAGGATTTTGTATTTGTTGTTGAATATGACAGGGAGCCACTGGAATTTATTGAGGTGGGGGGGTGAGAATAGAAGGACTTGGTTAGTTGATGCTTCAGGAAGATTGACAGTTGAGTGGAAGGTGGACGTCAGTGGGGAGAGAACTGAGGCAGAGAGACTGACCACAAGCTATTATAATAATCTAGGCATGAAGTGACAAGGGCCTGCATTGGTGGTAGTATCAGAGGAGAGTGGAGATGGGGTTTCTATGTGAGAGAGGTTAAGAAGGTAAAATCAACAGGCACTGGCAACATATTGGATATGGGGTGGGGGTGAGAGTGAAAAGGAAGAGTCAAGGATGACAACTATGTTGTGAGTCAAGGATGGGGTAAGGGAGAGAAATTAGTGGTAACTTTGAAAATAATAAGGAAATTAAGAATAGGAGAGGTTTTGAGGAGAAAGATAATAAGTTCAGCTTTGGACATGTTGAGTTTAAGATGTTTATAGGACATCTAATTTGAGAAGGGTAATAGGCAGTTGGAGATGTGAGTGTAGAGGTTAGAAGAAAGATTAAGGCTGCATAAGTATATCTGAGAATCATCATCATAGAAATGATAATTGAAACCATAGGAGCAGATGAGGTCACTAAGTGAAATAATATAAAAGGAGAAGAGGAGAGGGCACCAGAACAGAGCTCTGTGGAACATCCATGCTTAGCAGGCAAGACTAGGACAAAGATTCTTCAAAGAACACTGAGAAGGAGCAGTCAGACCAGAAGGAAGATAAACCAGGATATAATAGTGTCATGGAAACCTAGAGAGGAGAGGATTTCAAAAAGAAGAGGGTGGTTGACAGTGGTAAAAGCTATGGATAGGTCAAGGATGAGGATTTTTTTTGCCATTGAAAAATATTTTCTCTTTTTTCAATTTTTTCTTTTTTTGCCTTTCAGTGCCTTTATTTTTTTTTAGTTTATTTAGTATTTTATTTTCCCCCAGTCACATGCAAATACAATTTTTGACATTTGTTTTTAAAACTTTGAGTTCTAAATTCTCTCCTTTCCTCTCCCCTTCCCATTGAGAAGGCAAACAATTCAATATAAGTTATACATGTGTAGTCATGAAAAACATTTCCATATTAATCATGTTGTGAAAGAAAATATAGACCCAAAAGAAACTCTTTTAATGCTTCAATCTGTATTTAGACTCCATCAGTTCTTAATCTGGGAATAGATAGCATTTTTCATTATAAGTCCTTCAGAGTTGTCTTGGATCATTGTATTGCTCAGAAGAGCTAAGTCAGTCACAGCTGATCATCTTACAATATTGCTGTTACTTTGTACACAGTACATTTCACTTTGCATCAGCTCAAGTAAGTCTTTCCAGGGTTTTCTGAAAGTATCCTGTTCATCATTTCTTATAAAACAATAGTATTGCATCATAATCATATACCATAATTTGTTTAGCCATTCCCCAAATGATGGGTATCCCCCCAATTTCCAATTCTTTGTCACCAGAAAAGAGCTGCTACAAATATTTTTGTACATATAGGTTCTTTTCCTTTTTGTTTTTTATCTCTTTTGGGATACAGACCTAGTAGTGGTATTGCCAGGTCAAAGGGTATGCATGGTTTTATAGCCCTTTGGGCATAGTTCCAAATTGTTCTGCAGAATGGTGGAATCCATTCACAACTCCACCAACAGTGAATTGTTTCATTTTTCCCACATCCCTTCCAATTGAGTGTGTATGTTATTCCCTCTTTGAGGAAATTCTGATGACATCGTGGTTTACTCACTCCTCATCCATGTCTCCCTCTTCCCTTCCCCTCCACTGTAAAAGCATTTTCTTGCATTTTTTTTAGTGAGGCAATTGGGGGTAAGTGACTTGCCCAGAGTCACACAGCTAGAAAATATTGTGTGTCTGAGGCTGGATTTGAACTCAGGTCCTCCTGATTCCAGGGCCAGTGCTCTATCCACTGCACCACCTATCTGCCCCTCTTGCCTCTTTTATGTGAGATAATTTATTCCATCCTATCCCTCCCTTTCTCTTTCTCCAAGTACATTCTTCTCTTAACCCTTAATTTCATTTTTTAGATATCACCCCATCGTAGTCAACTCAAATCTGTGTCCTCTGTCTATATATACTCCTTCTAACTGCATTAATGATGAGAAAGTTCCTATGAGTTACAAATATCTTCCCATGTAGGAATGTAAACAGTTTAACCTTATAAAGTCCCTTACGATTTTCCTTTTCTGTTTATCTTTTTATGTTCTCTTGAGTTTTATATTTGAAACTCAAATTTTCTATTCAGCTCTGTTCTTTTCATCAAGAATACTTGAAAGCCCTCTGTTTCACTGAATGTGAATTTTTCTCCTGAAGGATTATACTCAGGTTTGCTAGGTAGATGATTCTTGGTTGTAACCTTAGCTTCTTTGCCCTCTGCAATATCATATTCCAAGCCTTCTGATCCTTTAGTGTAGAAGTTGCTAAATTTTATGTTATCCTAACTGTGGCTCCACAATATTTAATTGTTTCTTTCTGGCTGCTTGCAATATTTTCTCCTTTACCTGGGAGCTCTAGAATTTGGCTATAATATTGCTGGGAGTTTTCATTTTGGGATCTCCTTCAGGAGGTGATTGGTGGATTCTTTCAATTTCTTTTTTACCCTCCGGTTCTAGAATATTGGGACAGTGTCCTTTGATAATTTCTTGAAAGCTGATGTCTAGGCTCTTTTTTATCATAGCATTCAGGTAGTCCAATAATTTTTAAAATACCTGTCTTGGATCTATTTTCCAGGTTAGTTGTTTTTTTCAATGAGATATTTCACATTGCCTTCTATTTTTTTTTCATTCTTTTGGTTTTGTTTTATTTTTTCTTGATTTCTCATAAAGTCATTAGCTTCCATTTGTTCAATTCTAATTTTTAAGGAATTATTTTCTTCAGTGAGCTTTTGTACCTCTTTTTCCATTTGGACAATTCTGCTTTCTAAGGCATTCTTCTCTTCATTGGGTTTTTGTACCTCTTTTATCATTTGGCCTAGTCTC
Organism: Vombatus ursinus; assembly: GCF_900497805.2. Lineage (NCBI taxonomy): Eukaryota > Metazoa > Chordata > Mammalia > Diprotodontia > Vombatidae > Vombatus > Vombatus ursinus. Next base: position 6,250,570 of record NW_020954576.1, read on the forward strand.
TTTTTTAAGGTATTGTTTTCTTCAGAATTTTTTTTTTGGTGTCTCCTTTACCAAGCTATTGACTCATTTTTTCATTATTTTCTTTCATCATTCTCATTTCTCTCCTCAATTTTTTCCTTTACTTCTCTTACTTAATTTTCAAAATCCTTTTTGAGCTCTTCCATGGCCTATGATCAATTCATATTTTTCTTGGAGGTTTTGAATGTAGGAGCTTTGACTTTGTTATCATCTTCTGAGTGTGTATTTTGATCTTCCTTGTCACCATACTAACTTTCTATGGTCAGAATTTTTTTTCTGTCACATGCTCATTTTCCCAACCTACATCCTGACTTTGTTAAAGTAGGGCTTGCCTTCCAGGGTGGAGTGACCACTGTCCCAAGTTTCAGGGGTTTTGTGTAGCTGTTTTCAGAGATACTTTTTGGGACCTGTAAGTTTTCAGTTTTTCCAGGGTAGTATGATCGAAGGAGAGGTGTTTACTACTCTCCTGGTCTGTGCTGTCATCTGTAAGTGACCACAAGCACTCTTTTCTGCCATGGAGCTGTGATTGAGGGTCCCTGATCCACTGGGGCCACAAGCTGTGATGTGCTCATGCTCCTCCTTGCCCTGGGACTGCCATCCGGGACTGCAACCCAGATCTGAGTATGGACAAAGCAACAGAGTCCTGCCTCGGGGCTAGCAAAGAGACCCCTATAATCTCTTTCTGACTAGTTATCTGTGGACGGAGAGCTCCAGAAGCAGCAGATGCTGCTCCTGCTGCTGATTCAGTGGCTCCCAAGGTCTGTTCCTGTGTGCTGGGGCTGGGTCTTTGCTGGGATGGCCTGCTCTGGACTGTGCTCCACTCTCACCCAGACGTGAGAGACCTTTCCCGCTGACATTCTAAGTTATCTTTGGCTGGAAAATTATTTCACTCCATCCTTTTGTGGGTTATGCTGCTCCATGAATTGCTTTATGGCATTATTTAAAGGTGTTTGAAGGGATTTGGGGAGAGGTCAGGTGAGTTGCTGCCTTTTCTCCACCATCTTGGCTCTGTGCAATAAGGATGAGGATTTTTAAAAGGTCATCAGATTTGGCAATTAAGAGTCATTGGTAAATTTAAGGACAGTAGCTTCAACTGAATGATGAGGTCGAAGACCAGATTGTAGAAAGCAAAAAAAGAGTGAGAAGAAAGGAAATGGATGCATCAATTATACATGGGCTTCTCAAAAAGTTTAGCCACAAAAGTTAGAAGAGATGTCAAAGGATACTTAGTTAGGATGGATGAATCAAGTAAGGACTTTTTGAGGATGAGGAGCACATAGGTATGTTTGTCAGCAGTATGGAAGCAGCCAGCAGACAGAGAGAGATTGAAGAAAAGTGAAAGAGTCGGGATGAAGGAGGAGGCAATCAACTGGAGAAGATAGGCTAGATTAGTTGTGCATCTAGAAGGATTTGTCTTGGCAAGGAGAAGGACTACTTCTTTGTGTGAGACAAAGGTGAAGAAGGAGACAGTGGTAGAAAGCATCTGGGAGATGTGAGATGAGGAAGAAGAGAAAAGGGGGAGTTCTCAGTGAATGACCTCATTTTGTCAGTGAAATATGACAGGTGAGAGGGGACAAGAAAGGGGGGCCATAGGAGATTTGAATAGAGATAAAAAGGTTGAGAAGAGCTGCTAGGGTGAATTAGATAGTTAATTGTGGTATAAAAGGATTGTCCTGGTGTAATGAAAGTGAAGGTGGCAGGTGATAGAAGTATTCCAAGGATAAAACTTTGCAGGACAATATTGGAAATATGACAAGGACCAAGTAACTCAAGAAAAGGAGACAATATAGAATTGAACCAGTTCACCATGGGGTCAAGATGGGGAAGGGAAGAGAGTATAGCTAGTGCAAGTGTGATAACCTGGGAAAGAACTGAGGAGTCAAGGAACTGGATGTTAAGGTGGTGCCAAAAACAGACTTTGGGGTTGTAAGGCAGGGGGAGAAATGCGATGACAATAATTTTTTATCAGATTAAGGAATTTTAGAGTTCATGAACATGAAAGTGGTGCATTTGTAGGTGATGGTAAGATAAAGGGTATGACCATTTTTCTGTGTGATTAAGAAGGTCAAAGAGTAGGTCATACAAAATGAGTAAGTTAAGGAACTGTGAAGTTAGGTTCTTTGAGAGAGTGAATTGAAGTCCCCTAGTATGAAGGCAAGAGTTAAAGAGAAGAGAAAAACTATGAGCCAGGCATTGAATTCATTAAGAAAACATTCTGGAAGTCATTGAACTATAGCTACCAGAATTTTGACTGAGTAGTTGATCTGGATTGAATAATCTCAAAGGAGGCAAAGTTACCTAGTAATAATGGTGGAGGGAGAACCTGGATGTGGCAATGTGGAGTAAGAAGTATTATAACTCTTCCACCTCAACCAGTGAGTTGGGGGCAGGGAATGGAATCAGTAAAAGTGCAACCAGTGCTGGAAAAGGAGATCAGGGAAGCTGTCATTCTAAGGAAGTCAAAGCTTAGTGAGAGAAATAAGATGGAAGGAGTGGGAAAGGAAAAGATTTAAGAAGAAAGAAAGTTATCTATGGAGCAAACATTCCACAGGGCACAGCGAAAAGGATGGCTAGATTTAGAGTGGGATATTATGGAGGTTGGCTTGGGGAAAAAGGGAATAAAAGGTCAAACAGTGCATAACAGAGAATGAGTTTAAGTTGGAGGTTCAGAATCAATGAGATAGGGAAGGTATGACCAAGGGAGAGTTTGATGAGCTTATTGATGAATGAGGTCAGGTAGATTTTTATTTTCAATAGGCATTTGGTCCCAGGATAGAATCCTCTCAGGGTCTTAGTAAGTTCAGGTGAGAGGAAAAATTCTGGTTGCTGACAGAGTGGTGCTTATTTTCTTCTAGGGACCCACAGCAAGTACCCAGATAAGCCAACATAAAGTAATCTGAGAAGGGGAAAAGCACTAGTTACTAGAAAGAGAAATCAAGGAAGAGCTTTATGGAGGAGATGGAAACCAGAACAAGCCTTTCTGAAAGACAGAGATAATAAGGTCAAGTGCATTCCAAGAACAGAGAAAAGCATGAAGGCAAGAGATGGAACACAGGCTTCCTAGGAGCTAGAAGGGAGCCTTGTTTAGCTGAAACTTATGGTGCACAAAGGGTGGTAATAGAAAATAAAACTAAAAAGGTAGGATTGTCAGGGCCTTAAAAGCTAGGCTGAGTGTACGTTTTTACCCCAGAGGATACTAAATACTTATTTGAACAGGGAAACAATAAACTTAGACTCATGTGCTACCTTAGCCACTCTCATCCTCCTTAAATGAATGTGCCCCAGGAACTAGAATTCTTAGCTGCAGCTCTGTTGAAAGCAAATCTCTAGGTAAGGGAAGGGTGGAGAGAGAAACAGGAAGCATTCTTCCTTCCCTTTTCAAACCTCTTCCTTCATACCAATCCTTTTGGGGGAGGATAGCCCACAAACCCTATCTCAAATTTTTACCTCTGATTTTAGTGAGACAAATCAAGCTGGGAACTGGGAAGAAGTGTATTTATAATTTTTTTAAAATACAAAATGTTGTTTGGATGGGGGAAGGAGGTCATTCACTTCTTTCCAATACTCAGCAGCAGAGTCTAAGAGAATGTGGTGGGAAAGGGGGCAATTCTGTGAGGTTGGGGATCATTTTCTCTGAAAGAATGACAATATAAATTTTAAAATTCTCTCTTCTCTCTCTCTCTCTCTCTCTCTCTCTCTCTCTCTCTGTTACTCTTTCTGTCACTCTTTCTCTGTCTCTTTTTCCATCTATCTGTCTCTGTCTTTCTCTATGTCTATATATGTCTATATGTAGATATAGCTATATATAGCTCTCTATGTATATGTGTATGTATATATACATACACATACACATACATATATGTATGTATGTATATATATGTATAAGTCTATCTATCTATCTATCTATCTATCTATCTATCTATCTATCTAATCCCAAATGAAATGCCCAGCCCTCACAGGATTGCCCCCATATCATATTCTTTCACAATTCACAGCTGAGCCTTGGAAAGAAGCAAACAAGCTCTTTGCCTTATGTCTCACCCTCTCTAGGGAACATTCTACATCTCTGACTGTAAATACATTTCCTCCTAGCTCAATTTGTCTCTGTGAAACTGAGAGTTCAGGATGCACAGGTTCCCTCCTTCCAGCTCCTTCACTGATTCATTTGGATCTTTCTCTGCTTTTCACTACATAGCATCCCCAAAGATCATATTTTTCTCCCCTAAGGACCTCTTTCCCAGGGGTACTTTTAGAAACTGAGGAAATAAATACACAGTCCATCAACTAATACTATATTTAGCCACACAAGGGTGTTTTCTTTAACCACATCTAAAAACCTCACTTTCCTTCTCCCTTGTGGCATAACCCATATAGAATCCTCTTAAGGAAATTCTACCTCAATTAACACTGCCTGCAAAAGTTTCTTTTGTTCTCTGTGGTTGTTTACTGTTTTCTGGCTCTCTATAACAAAGTTGAGAATGGCCTCTGTTTACATACTATTGAAGTAAAGAAGAAACTTTGCATTTTCCTTAATTTTTTGATGGCCAGTAATTGATTTTATTCATATAGATAAAGCAATGAAAATAATACCATAAGAATCCAGTATTAGGTGAGGGAGGATTTGGAGATCAAAAGCATGGTTATTTCCCTCAGTGGTGTAGATTGCAACCCTTCGATGCTTTATTATCTTCTGCAGTTAATGTTCACGTTTTCCCTAGGATCTTCTGACTTGCCCAGGGTTCCATAGCTAATATGTGTCTGAATATGAGGCAATATTCAAACTCTAATATTAATTTCTGACTCCAAGAGAAACATTCTATTCACTACATCAAACTGCCTCTTAACCCCTTACCATAGGTTCCATAGCTAAGCTATTTACTGCAGCAAAGGGGCATACCCTCTAGTTTTTGACCTTGTAACTCCCATTCACATTAATTGTAACAGAAAGAATAAGGTATAATGACATTCATCAATAATACTGATGAGTATACATTACTTCTGTGACTATAAGAAGTGACTGATACTCTCATCATTGAACAGATTCCCACACTACACAAATTGACCTCCAAAGGAGGTTCCTCTACCATGCGGCTCCTTCTGCCCTCATTCCCATGGGGAGGAAAAAAGGATTGATGACCCAATTTCTGACCAAAAAAAAAACTTTGGTCATGTTCACATAATATATTGCTTTCTTCTACCAGTCTTAGTGATTCTTGGAAAACAGAGCACACAGAAAAGCTTACTCTTAGAAAAGTATCTTAGCAGGACTTTTAGAAACCAACTAATGTAATCTTAAAAGCAAAAGGGAAAATAGCATGGCACAGTTCCCAGGGTCTATAGTTAAAAAGATGTCAATGCCAAGGGGAAGTAAAAAGGATCCCCTGCTGCCCATGAAAAGGCAATATAAAAATGAAACACTTTGTTTCAGGATCACAGATTTAAAGCTGGAAAGGGTCTCTGAGGTCATCTAGTCCAACCCCCTTAATTTACATATGAGGTAACTGAGAACTGGGGAAATAGAGTGACTTGCCAAGGTCAAACAGGTAGAAAGCATCAGAAGTAGAATTTATTTTTAATTTTTTAAATTTTATTTTTAATTTATGAAATAAAACAAGCACTTCCATAACGTAGTATAAAAAAAGATGATAGCACATGAAACTGCAAATCTATTATTTATAACGTGCTATTCCTTTTAAATATATAATAAAGTTATCATGTAAATTTCTTTTTTTTCTTTTTCTCTCCCCCAGCCATAGAGATGACTACCATTAGACACAAATATGTATCTGCGTGTATATATTTATACATAAACACACACACAATATACATTCATACCTATATATGTAAAATCATTCTATACATACTTCTATATGAATTTGGGTCCTCTGATTCCTGAGCTAATGCTTGTTTCTTTGTCTCATATTGTCTCAAACAAAAACCCTATGATTTCCTTCGATTATAGCTTAATGGTCAAGTCTCTCTATCTCTCTGGGACTCAGTTTCCTTGTCTTTAAGCTAAAAGATTTAGATCAAATGATCTCTAAGACCTTTTCCTGATTTAAAGCATATAATCACTCAATTATGCTTGACACCTGATGATGACTAAATTCTGAATGGTGAAAATAGGGAAAAAAACCTACTACACTTGCAATCAGAATACCTGAGTTTAGTTCTCTCACTTACTAGAAATATAACCTGAGACAAATCATTTAATCTCCAAGCTTAAGTTGCTTTGTCTATAAAATTGAGGTAATTACCCTTATACTCCCCTATGTATTAAGGCACAGTATGATATAATGGAAAGTATGCTGAATTTAGAAGTAGAAGGAAGACCTAGTTTCTAATCCTGGATCTACAGACTAAACTGATATTGTTATTGTTGTTTCTCCTTCATTTTTGAAGAGGACCAATAACACCATGGGGTGATGTCCTGACTTGCCCATTAATTAGATTTAAGTGAGGCAGAGTTGAGCAAAGTCATCAGCCTCACTCTGTCTTCTACAGTTGAAGTCCAGTGGCAGGACAACAGTCAGGATGACTAATGATGGCCCAGGATGCAGTGGATGATTTTGGTGTCTTCCATGTCTGACCAAACTTGCTTCAGTCACCTTCATGGTCATTGGAACAAACTGTTCTCCTCTACCCATTCCACCTGGGAAAGTCTTCACATGCTTGGGGTAGATATCCCCCTAACTCTCCAATGGCTTTGAGACTGTCCGATATACTCAACCTGGTTTGGCCCATCTGCAAAGATGGTTTTATCAGGATGTGGCTGCTATACACACTAGAACTCCTTGGAGCCAAAGGTGAAAGTTAAATAACTTATTTTGCCCTCAGTTTCCTCGTCTACAAAATGGAGGGGCTGGATTAAATGACCTTTAAGACTTTTTCTAGTTCTAAATCACTGATCCAATGTATAGCACGTGATAGATGTCAGACACTGTACAAATGTAAGTTATTTTCATCACGAGCTGACCCCACCAGAAAACTTTGATGAACAAAGAACCCAAGCTCCAGATAGGACACGGTCTCTGCTCACAATGCTGCGGGAGATAGGGCATCCCATTATAAGCCGTCGTGGAAAGGTCCCACAGTCTCACCTCTGTTCTCAGATTATTATTACTCTGGTCAGAAGGAGAATACAGGCTAGTTAGTGGAGGAAATATTTAAAGAGTAAGATCTATTAGGCTGTGGAATAGTCTCCAGAGAGAAGTAGTGAGATTTTCTCCCTTGAGTCAATGAAATTACATTGGGTCAAGGCAAGTAAATTGACAGGAAGGAGATAATGAAATAATTTTTTTTTAAAGCTAATTGCAGTGACTCTTTGAAATATTAGGAACAGGTTCTTTGCTTAACTGATTTTATTTTAATTGACTGGTATTACCCATTTCAACAGCACTTTATATTGGCAAAGTGCTTTGCATGACTTTGAAATCACTTAATTCTCAGCTCAGCATTAGCATCTTTAATATTGCCGATTCTCTACTTCTACCCAGGAGAATACAGACTCACAGAAGGAGGAAGTAATTTGATGGAAGTCACATAAAACACAGGGCTCAGAAGGACTCACAACCAGAAGACTAGGGTTATCTGTGCTTATCCAGTTTAGAATCTCCAGAAAGAAACATTATTCCACACTCCCCTACTATTAGGTTTGCTGAATGCATTAGATGCATCTGATGGTACCCTCAGGCACACAAAAAGAATAAAAGAACTAATTCACTTCATCTTCTCCCTGAATCTCAATCTTGCTCTAGTATGAATGTGTATCACATCCTCCTACTGGGCTGTAGGGTCACTGAGTGCAGCCAATCCCTAGCTTTCTTCAAAGGTGACTCAAATGCTACCTCCTCCATGAGACTTTCCCTGATATTCCCAGCTGCTAGTGCCTCCCTCGTCTATCAAAACCAAAATTACTTTGTATTTTCCTTGTAAATATTTTATATACTTATATGTGCATGAGCTGTTGAGATGAAACTAAACGTGATGCAAAAGGAGTGATCTGCCACCTTTTGGTCTTTGCCAACCTGGGGCAAGTGAGGCAAGGACTATGGTGAGTTGCTGGAGTGGGGAATGACAGTAAACTGCATTCTCTGATTTAGGCACCATATGGCTGTGAGTTCATGGTATCTCTATTTCTTTTGTGCTTTTGTGCTGTCGTGCTTAGCCAACTAAATAAACAGAAGTGGAACTGACTGGTTTAGATTTTGTGAACTTTGAATAGTCAAAAGAGTCATCAGAGGTCCCACTAGCAACTCATAAGGATGGATGACAAGAGAGAGAGAAAGTTCCTGCCTATGGACGTGGCAAGACAGTTACTGGAGGATGGCAATAGTTTCACGGGGAGTGAAATCTCCCTACCAGTGACAGAGTGACTTTCATGTGACATATCAAGTGATAGCTATGAGCCCTAAAAGGCATCGACTCAGAGTCTAGCAGAGAACTAAATCTAAAGGAAACCCCTAGAAAAGGAAAAAAAAGGACTTCCAAGTCCAAGAGTTGGGAGAACCACTTGCCATTTACCTATGTGCCCTACTGTCTTTGTGTTTGTATTCTATTTTCCCCGGAGGCTTTGTGTGTGCAAGAGAAGACTATGTCCCTGGTTTAGAGGGATTATTTTGTAACTATTGTTCTTGTGATGTCTTTTTTAGGAAATCTTTTTTTCTAAAAATTAACAGAGTTCTACTCATTCATTGATAATAACAAGCATATCAGATGGGAACTCAGTAGCTACAGTGTTAAAAACCCCAACCTCTTGGTGTTATCTCTCAAACTATGAGAAGAGTAAAAACTGGCTGCCTTCTGGGGATCCAGCCTACCAGGTGCACAAGAGGGAGTTGGAAAAGGAAGTCCAGAAAGAGTACAAATTTATTAATCATGAGTAAACTGGATAAGGACATACACATGACATAATAGTATTCCCTTGTCGATCAGGTTATACATTCATGAACTATTCTCTGTCTTAGTCAATGAGACCCCCCCATCCCCTTCTTCTCTCTAAGAGAGAGGTCTAGTCTGACCAGGTCATATCAATATCAGAATTAAATAAGCATCTTGCTAAATCTTCATTTCATTCTTTTATCAATCATGAGTAAGGAAAAGAAAACAGCTACCCGCAAAGAACATTGGTCTTAGAATCACAATAGAACTGTAGGAGCTTAATAAATGCTTACTGACTGACTGAATGAATGGATTTAAATCACCTCTGTGGGCCTGTTTCCTCATCTGTAAAATAAAAATGCTGAACTATACAATTTTATTTTTTAAGGTCTTTAAATGTTTTATTTTTCTAGTTACACGGAAAACATTTTTAACATTCATTTTTTAAAATTTCATTTTCAAATTATCTTCCTCCCTCGCTTCCCTTTCCCCTCACTGAGAAGGCAAGCAATTTGATATAGGTTGTACATGTGCAGTCATGTAAAACACATTTCCAAATTAGTCATGTTGTGAAAGAAAATACAGAGCAAAAAAAAAAAAACATGAAAAAAAAGTAAAAAATAGATCCACATTCAGACTTCATCAGTTCTTTCTCTGGAGGTGGATAGTATTTTTCATCATAAGTCCTTAGAAATTGTCTTGGGTCTTTGTATTGCTGAGGATAGTTATGTCATTCACAGTTGATCATAGAACAATGTTGCCGTTACTATGTACAAACTATACAATTATCTAAGGCCTTTTCGATCCCCGAAATCTTACGAGATTTACCAATAGTTTCTATCTGTTGAAACAGTGGTGATTTTGTTGTTGTTGTTACTTGTGTCTTGCATGTATACATCTATAGTCACCCATAATCAATTCTCCATCCACACAGGCCAAGATCAAATAGGGATTTCAGTGGAAATTTACAGGTACTAAACTTTGCGTTTGTGACAATAAATCCAAATTACTTTAGGTGCTGGTTTCTGAGTTCTACATTGTCGGTCTCTGGAACAAGGAACTAGGTAGGGATATCAGTTACAGTAAGAAATCAAGAACAAAATCATTTTCTTTTAATTTTGGAGACCAACATTTCAATGCACCCGTGGCACTGAAGAGTCTCAGAGTCGCCTTAGAATGGAAGCTCTGGGAAGGCAGCTTATTACTAAGTGGAAGTTACTCAAGGTTAAAACCTTAATCCTGGATTAAAAACAGGGACCAGAAGCACTAAACTTAAGCTTAGTCAGGAGAGGGAGATAGCCACCTTACCAAAGAGTCACAGAGAAGTGGACCTTAAGGAATCAATGTGTGATTAGACTCCTGGTGTAAACCACACAAGAACAGTTCTTGAGAGAACATGAGACATCAAGAATGGACAGGCATCATACATGCCAAATGATTCTGTTTAGGAACAAGAGCTTAGCTCCATCAGGAAAAGGAAAGTTAGTTGTCCTCAGCATTGGCTCCAGATGAACATCCCTTTGTCCCTTTAATAGCTAAAGTTATTTCTTTCTGGTGTGAGCAGACCACAACCCCTCTGACTCAACTACCTCTTAAGAAGATAAGAGTCCATAGTCATTAAACACTTATTAATATTCTACTATGTGCCAGGCATTGTGCAAAACTTTGGGGATACAAATAAAGAAAAGAAAGAGAAGCCCTGCCTTCAGGAAGGTTATAGTTCAATGAGGAAAGACAATACACAAAAAGAAGCTGAAAAGGTGAGAAGAAGAGAGAAGTGGAACCCAGGGGTAATGGCCTGGGAATGTGATGTTCCTGTAAGAATAGCTGATGGGAAATTAGTTAATCTGGCAAGTTCTGGGCCCTCTGAAAACGAAGGCTTTGGGAAGAGTTCACTGCTCTTCTCTCTAGTCTTCCAGTCAGAAGGGAGAGGCTGCTGAGAGTGTTGAGAAGGTGATGAGTATCAAAGTTGGATCGATCTCAATGATGAGAAGATTTCAGGTCATCAGCTTATTCTGGGAGAAGCAAGATGTTCCTGGAGTTGAAACCTAGCAGAGCAGTTGATGGAAATTTAACAGTAAAAATGAAAGTGATTTTCAGAAGCCAGTAACTGATAGAACTACATCTTGGTTATTTTTATTATGGTGAAGGCAAACACCTGCAAAAAAATAGTAGGCACTCACATTTGTTGAATATGACTAAACTGGGACCACTGACCATAGGTCATAAGGGATTAATGCCAGTATGTAAAATAATAATGCATATACCACAGCTGTATTTTTCCTTGTTTCTGAAAGATTTATCTTGAAGCACTAAAGTTGGAAAATGTGATTGTTTCAAATGGTCTGGAAAGAATAGACTTAATCTCTGTATTAAGTAAGTTAAGAAAAGATTAAGGCTTTACTCTTCTAAAGGGTTGAAAGTCCTATAACTGCACTGGAACAGTGTCCCATTTGGTGATTTTCAGACCCCAGGTGGAAGTCCACTCCCACCCCCACAACTCACCTTTACATATAAGGTATCAAGGAAAACACAAAGAAGCAAATCCAATAGTGACCACTCTTGTTCCAATGTTTCTGGAATCAGAATTATCTGAACTATAGCCCAGGACCTTCTATGGGTAAATTTGAAGAAGATAGGAAAAGGAGAATGATGATGAATTTAGCATCTTCCAGCATTCCTGCAATGTTAATCAGCATCAGGTCAACCCATGATGGTTTTAACTGGTCATTAGATAATGTCAGTGGTTTAATGTTGATTCTCAATTTAGTCAGTTAGTAACATTGATGAGAAAAGGTAAAGGGAGTGATCTCCCCCTTTACAATTTGTGCCAAATTTCTGAAATTGCCTAGAGGGAGCTAGGTGGTGGTGGCAGTGGATTGGGTACAGTGGATAGGGTTCTGGGCTTTGAGTCAGGGAGACCCGAGTTCAAATCTGACACTTATTAGCTATGTGACCCTAGGTAGGTAATTTAACCTTAGTTTCTTCAATTGTAAAATGAGGATAATAGTACTTGCTTCCCAGGGTTGTTCTGAGGATCAAATGAGGTAATATCATAAAGGGCTTAGAACAGTATCTTGCATATAGTGGGCGCTTAATAAATGCTTGTTTCCTTGTTTCCCCCTCTCTCCCTTCTTTTCTTCCTTCCTTCCTTCCTTCCTTCCTTCCTTCCTTCCTTCCTTCCTTCCTTCCTTCCTTCCTTCCTTCCTTCCTTCTTCCCTTCCCTCCTTCCCTTCCCTCCTTCCTTCCATTAATATCACATGCCTTTATAAGGTCCTGGTTGAAGCGAGAGCTTTCTTTGCTGCTTAATCAAAAAGCTTGCATTTGTAAGTGTGACAATTCGGTATTTCCTTATTTATTTCCTTATTTAATGTTTACTCCTTTGTTACAGGAGCCATGTTCATTGTCAGGCACTACCCTGTATGAGTCATTTCTGTTCATGGATAGCTTGATCATTCCACTTGAGTACCTAATACCACTAGCACCGACTAACCCATCAACACGGTCACTTCCTCTCAGTGCTATAAAGGATGGTCACATTCATAAATGACAGCTTTGGATATTTTCCACAGTGTTTCTCCAGCCTTTCTTTCATAGTGAAAGAAAAACCAAACCAGATAGAAAGTAGCAGGCACGCAATGGAGGCACCTGCAGTTTCTTTCTCCCTCCAATGGAGAGGGTAATGGCCCTCTCCACCCCCCTACCCACTAAGGATTGTGAGAGAATTAGGACTGGAAAAACTGAGATGATATGCAAGCCATTAGTCAGTAATGTGGACAAGTGCCACTGGTACTGTAAAAACAAACTCATAAAATTCCAGCTGCCCAGTCTATCTGCTCTGCTCACTGATCCCTCACTTTCCTGGACACAGTGAATAATACCCACAGTATCGCAGAGGTCACCAGGAGCTAAAAGGACAAATATGATTTTTAATGTGAGCATATCTTACATAATCTTTGCCAGAGGCTTATTTTTTTTTCATTTTGCCCCCATTTCAGCAGGTAAACAAAACAGGAAATGAAAATCAAAATACATATTTTGCAAAAAATAAAGGATACAATTTCAAACTTCCTTAATGCCAGTTTCTTGCTCTAATTCATCCTGCTAGACTAATCATTAGATGAATGTGATTTCTTTGTGAGTGATTATACCTTCTTTTGATTCCTTGTAATAAGTTTAGCTTATAAAGGTTTAATTCCAGGAAGCTCCATCTACCCCATAGACATATTAAAATCTTTCCAGCATTCCTTTGAGGTAGGTGGAGTACAAGGAAGGCCATTCTCATCTTGCAAGTTGGGAAATTGAGGACTCCCCCTTTTATTATTTTTCTTCCCTACACAAGACTTCTGGGTAGTTAGGTGGTGCTAGGACTGAAGCCAGGAAAACTCATCTTCCTGAGTTCAAATCTAGACTGTAAACATTTACTAGCTATGTGACCTTAGACAAGTCACTTAACCCTGCTTGCCTCAGTTTCCTCATCTGTAAAATGAGCTGGAGAAGGAAATAGCAAACCACTCCAGTATCTTTGCCAAGAAAAACTCAAATGGGGTCATGAAAAGTCAGACATGACTGAAACAACTCAACATCAACAACAAAGGAAGTGGAACAAAAAGGCCCTCCATGGTCCTCCCAAATTCAGATAAAAATAGGCCAGCAGAGAAGCTTCAAACTGACTTAGTCACGTGGATTTGAAGAAGCAAAGGGGCTTACGATAGAAATTCAGAACTAGATCAGAAACTATAGAAGGGTTATCCTTACAGAGCCCAGACAGCAATCAATGTAGATTGCAGACATGGTACCCCCCCACCCTATGGGGTATGGGGGGCATGTTGCTGACTTCACAGGTTAAAGAGTTTGAACTCTAGTTGGACATTGTGGAAGTTCTAAATGAGAGGGATTTGGAATGACCGTGAAGTTAGGCCATGGACAGCCTGGCAACAGGTACCCTGAGGGACAGCGCTAGCACTGGCTTACTAAGCAGAACCAGTAGCCGTAGGGTGGCTATTTTTGAAAAAATAAATTTATCTGTCTGTTTGTCTATCTGTCTGGCTGTCTGTCTATCTATCTATCTGTTCATTGCTTTACCACATAGCTGCAGCAGTCGCAACAACAACAACATGGACAGCTCAGAGTAGGGTAAAGCAGCTGGGCTCAATATATTTGTGACTAGACTTACAGGCATTTGAAGTGGGAGCCAATCACAAGAGAAAGGATGATATTAACCCAACTGACTAGAATTGTGAGCACCTCAATCCCTTCCTAGCTTGCTGAAGTGCTTAGGGCATGAACTATTGGGAAAGAAATTGCTGATTAGCTGACTGTGCCAACTACCTCTGATTACTTCTGAGACATCATGAATATATCCACTTTCCTTCTGGACTTCCCTCTGCCTTACCACTGCCTTGTGAACTAGCATGACTTTTTGGAGTTTCCTGTTCTCTTAAGCCTTGTTTATTTGTTGTCTGTACTTTTACAATGGGTTTTGTCTTTAGATAAAATATGCTGACTTTTACAAGATTCTGAGGAAGTATTTGCTGTAGAGCAATGGGTACAAAGGAAACAATGGCCGGTGGAGATATTTTTCATACTGTATTGTAGAGTAGAGGGGCTAATCTTTGCTCAGTGCATAGGAAAATGAAAAGACTTCTTCCTTGCTCTGGGAGCTCAAGGCTTTCTGAATTCCGGGAATATTCTCCACAACTAGCTCCCTGAAATAGTACAGGGAAAAGAGAGATGTGAACCCAGGAAAAATATTGTCCTGGACTTTAATGAAAAGATAAGCGAAAAACCCAACACAAACCTGTATTAAGCTTTCTGGTGACTCAAAGGGAGGCTTCAGAAGGAAATAATGGAAGCTGTGCGACAGTTTGCTGAAAGATTGAACACCGAAAGTCTCACAAGACCTGACCTCACTCTTAGAATTATATATCAAAATTTTACTATCTTTCATGTGCTGGCAGACAACAAATCTTTATACTACAAACACAGACCTCAAAATATTCTGGAGAACTCAATCAAAGACCCTTGAGTCATTGTTTCATAAAATCTAAAAAATAACAGTTTAATAATGTTCCTAAATACTCATCCCAAATATTTGTAAACTCCAAGCTACATGAAATAAAGTGCTTTCAAAATATAGAGACCTGGACAAGATAAAATCAAGTGGGAGGAGGATGATATATATGAGTCTACAGAGAATAAGCTGATATTCTAATAATTATACTCAACTGGAGAGGATTCTGGGAAGATGGTAGAGTAGGTTAGAAAATTCCAGTCTCTCCAGATTTCACCCACAAATGAGATAAAATTGTGCCTAAGGGTGAACATAGAGTGGTTAAAAATAAATAAGAATAGGGACAGAACAGTGGTCCTCCTGGGACAATTGGAGAAGATCTGAAGAAAAATCTCAGGATGAGGTTTGGTCTCTGTGAAGAATAAACACCTCCAGGCTAGTTCTGCTTAAATAACAAGCAGTGAGCCCTGGGGTTGGCTTGGTTCAGAGGCAGCCTCAGCCCCAGCCACAGGAACTTTTACCTCCTAAACAGTGAGGGGAGTTGGATGTCTGAGCCAGGGAAGATTGAGGGAACCCCTGTTGATAAGGGATGCCAGAGACAGCTGTGCTGCTGAGATACAGCCCTGGGTAAGAAGGAACCAGCACATGCCTGGTGAGTGCAGAAGCAGTGGGACGGAGACTCCGCTGGCTGTGGGCACTCGCAGGAGGTTGAAGGTCCTGGTTTCAGTTCCAGGCTAGGGGGGGAGAATTGAAGGAGGATCTGAGGCCAGAGGCACCATTCCCCATACCCCATGACTAGAGTGAGATTGAGGAAAAACTTTAAAAAAAAACAATCCAAGAGAAACAAGAAGATTATGAAAAGAAAGTCAACCAATCAGAAAAGAAGATCTAGAATCTTAAGGAAGAAAATGACTCCTTGAAAATTCAGAATTGCACAAAGGGAAGCCAGCAAAGTCATAAGAGATCAAGAAATAATAAAATATAAAGAATTAAAAAATAAGAAGAGAATGTGAAACATATCACAGGAAAAACAATTGATCTGAAGAAGACATTAAGAAGAGGAAACATAAGAATAATTGGACTACAACCCTGGGAAGGAGAGAGAAGTGCTGATGGTTGATTCATGACAACATGAAGATTTCCAGGATAAAAGAGCTGGTCAGGTGGCCCTCAGGCTGACATCAAATGTTCTGGATCCAAACAAACCATGGCTGTGGTTTCCAGGAGTTCTTTAAATGCTTTCAGCCTGCCAACCTCTAAGATCCTGAGGGCAGGGACCATGTCTCCTACTTGGGCATTCCCTTCCTTCTGCCCAGACCTTGGCATGCCTGGCATGGCGGGCACTCAGGCAGCAGGTATCAATCTTGGCATCATTGATTGTCTCATTCGTCCTGTCCCTGGGATGGTGATGGCCCCCTGTGACTGGTGTTCTCATTCTTAGTGGGAATTGCCCACATTCTTGATGACTGCCTTTACAGGATGCTAAGTCAAACTCTACACTTAAACAAATCTTTTCTGTGAAAATGCCAGGTCAACCTGCTTTAGGTCTTTCCTTCTGACTCCAAAGGAGTCTCCAAAGGGAGCATTTCCTCTGCTCGGAAATCCAAGCTTACTACTGGTCTGCCTTGCCAGTTTTAGGGTAATAGTCTGAACCACTAATAGAGGAAGCATTTGGTCCAGAGAAAGGCCTGGTCTACATTCTTTACTTTGCCAAGGTGGCTTCAATTTGGAACATGTCCTCACAAACCCAGACTTTGTTTAGAGGATTTTGTGACTGGACATTCCCTTACTTTCCCCTCTGTCACACTGGAAATTGCAGAATCCTCACTGATGGTTGGTTTGTACATTATCTTGTGGAATCCAAGTCCCTGGTATTTGGCACCCAGGAGGTAAGCCATGGTTTTGTCAGCATCTCCTGCTCACAACATCTTTGTGTAGGAAAGGATCCTTCTGCCTGCACATGTGCAGCCCCTCCCTTCCTGGACACTGTCTTCTCTGGCAGGTAGGCCTTTGCTCCAGCTCCCCTGCCCAACCTCATCCTAGCCTGGGAGCTGAGGGCTATCCCCTGCCTGTGGGGTGGCATCCAAGGGGGGCTGTTAGCTGAGGACATACATTTCAGAAGAGGATGGGCTGCAGCTGTACAGTGACATGATGCATTCTTGCTCATTTTCATTAAGAAAAGGGCTCTGCAGGTTGTGCCCGCTTTTTTCTGAAAACAATTATGAATTTATTCCTTAAGTACAATTATGAGGAGAAAGAAATTACTGATGGAAAAACTTAAGTTTAATTTTCTCTCTAATCTTGCTGGTTTCAAGATTAGAAAAGGGTATACTTAATGTTCTGATATATCAAGAAGACTTTAATAAATAAAATTATGTTGGACTGAAAAAAAAGAATAATCAGACTAACTGAAAGTTCTGATAAAAAAATAGAATCTTGATGCAATAATACAAGAAATAATTAAAGAAAATTGTCCTGAAGCATTAGGAGGGGAAAATAGAAATAGAAAAAATCCACTGATCACCACCTGAAAGAGATCCTATGAGGAAAACCCACAGTAATATCATAGTCAAATTCCAAAACCTCCAGCTCAAGGATAAATATTATGAGCAACAAGAAAAAAAAAACAATTTAAATATGGCAGTGCCACAATTAGAATCACACAAGATCTAGCAGTGGTGACACGAAAAGACCACAGGTCTTGGAACACTATATATTGAAAAGCAAAAGAACTGGGGTTGCAGCTAAAAATATCATACCCAGCAAAGCTAAACATAATACTGAATGAAAAAAAATGGACATTCAATGAATTGTCAAACTTTCAGGATTTTGTTTAACAAAAAAACCTGAAAAAAATAAAAAAAAAACAAAAAAACCCCAAAAAACTAACAACAAAACAAAACAAAACAAAACAAAAAACATGAGCTTAATAGAAGATTTGACATATAAGATCCAAGAGAAATATAAGGTACATATCAAAGACAAGGGACTCAGTAAGGACAGACTATTTACTTTTTATAATAGGAAATGTAAAACATATGTCTAAGATTGTTATTAATAATTGGGCAGTTCATAAGAAAGATTGGGATAGACCTGAGTGTGATGTGATTTTTAAAAGTAAAACCATTTAGGAACAGCTAAAAAGATTAATTATAAAAATGAGGTGCAAGAGGAAGAACCAACATAGAGGAATTAGATGGGGAAGGAGGGCTGGTAGTTCTGGAAACTTACTTTCATCAAGAATGGACTCAAGGTGGAACAATAAATATTTATCTGGAAGAGTATAAAAGTCTTCTAAATTCAGGAAGAAATAAAATGCTAAAGGGATAGGGAGGGGGGAGAGGATAAGGGAGGGATTTTTAGAGGGGAGGGGAGGGAATAGGAAGGGGGGTATAGACAGGTGTTTAGAGTAATGGGAATAGGAGGATAAAGGAGGGATTCTGGGGGAGTAGGTTAAGTAATAGGAGGGCAAGGTAGCAGAGTAGAAGTGAAGTAGAGAAGTCAGTAGGGACAGGAAATAAGAGAAACATACAAACATAAAATAAAGATCAGGAGAAGAATTTGTTAGGGAAAAAGGAGTAGGGGGTAATCATCATCTCTGAAAAAGTTAATGCTAAAATAGAGTGAATCAAAAGAGCAAAATAGGGAAACTACACTATGTATCAGTCATATTCATTAATGTTGTTTTGGACTATTTAAATAACTAGATAGTGTAAAGTTGGAATATTGCTGTGGTGTAGGAAATGATGAGCTGGTGAACTTGGAAAAATATGGAAAGACTTGGCCTCATGCAGGAAAAGGTTATCCACCCTCAGAGAAACAGAGGACAAAAAAGTATAGTACAGTCTTCAATAGATGCATATGAATGTATATGTTTATATGTGAGCATGATTACAGATAACTAAGTATATGTATAAGTAAGTGTATGTATGTATGTATGGGTACATGTATGTATATATATGTATATACATATCTTTGTGTATATGTCTATACATGTATGTATGTATATATATATGTGTGTGGGTGTGTGGGTGTGTGGGTGTGTGGGTGTGTGGGTGTGTATGTATAAAAGCTCTGCTCTTAATTGTAGCCTGGGGGGGGAAGGAGAAAAAAAAGAATAAAGTAAAAAGTACACAGCAGAGAACAAAAGAAAACTTTTAAGGAAGCAAAGAAAAGATGAACAGCTCTGAATACAATGAGTAGTATTTATTATATAGGCTCTTTGAAATGGAAATTTATTGCTGTACATTTTGAATCATCTTTTACATTCTGCTGCACACATGACAATGCTCTTTTTTATTTTTTTATTTTGTATTTAAGTTTATAATATGTTTCTTTTTTCTTTTCTTATTGTTTAAGTTTTAGTATTTAAGTCTAAAATAAAAAATATTGTATTCAACTACAAATAGCAACTATTTTATCAGTCTGCACAATAGTATGTAGAACTTTAAATATAAAGCAAAATATCAGGATATCAACTTGTCCCAGTCCAATTTATGTCTTAATCCCATCTAATATAGAATTAGAATGATAATAAAAACAGTATAACAACTCACATTCATAAAGTGCTTTAAAGGTTTTCAAAATACTGTATATATAATATGTATACATATATTCTCTCTGGTGGTCCTCGCAACAACCCTTAGATGGTATTATTATTCCCGTTTTCTAGATGAAGAAACTGAGCATCAGAGAGTTTAAGTGACTTGTCCCTTGTCACATAGTTTGTAAGAATCTGAAGCTAGATCTAAATTCATATCTTCTTGACTCCAAATCCACTCAATCTACTATATTCTTTTTTTTGGTTTAAAAAAATTTTTTTAGAATGGCAATTTTAATTTATTTATTTTTGGTTTTCAACATTTACTTCCACAAGATTTTGAGTTCCAAATATTCACCCCATCTCGCCCCTCTTCCCACCCCAAGATGGCATGCATTCTGAATATCCCTTCCCTTAGTCTGCCCTCTCTGCTATCTCTCCCCCCCTTCTCTTATCCCCTTCCCCTTCTATTTTCCTGTAGGGCAGGTGTATCTACTATATTGTTCTGAGTCTAGAACATGGCTTTTTCTGCTGTTAATATGCTAAGTTTCTATGATGAAATTCAGTTACAGAGCTGAATTTAGGTGATCGGGAGGATGCATAGGATGTGTATGAACTGCCCCAAATGTGATTTTATATAGCAGAGACTTTATGACCATAAAAAAAGAAACTAGCATTTATTAAGCACCTACAATATGTCAGGCACTAGGTAAAACACTTTACAAATAGTATGTCATTTGATTCCCACAACAATCTTGGGAAGAAGATGCTATCATTATGCCCATTTAACAGCTGAGGAAACTAAGACAGAGAGAGGTTGAGTGATTTGCCCGTGGTCACAAAGCTAGAAAGTGTCTGGGATAGATTTGAACTCGGGTCTTCCTGACCCCAGACCCCGTACTCTTATCTACTGAGTCACTCAGCTCCCTCTAGGCATAAACTTCTTTAATCAGTCAGTAAATGTTGTTCAATTTCCTACTATATGCTCAATAGTATATTTGAAAGCAGAGAAGTATAAAACAAAGGCGAGGCTCATAGATGTTTATTTTCCTACTAAATACTTACTACAATTGAGAAAACACTTGCCTATGTTTCCTGGTCTAAGAAAGTCTAATTTTACTTCAGTTTGCTCAAGTTCCCTAGAAACCTGGAGTTGGAAAGAATATTAGAGGTAGTCTATTCCAGTATCTGCCCAATGAAAATAAGACCTTCTGCAGAATCCCTAATGAGTGGTCATGCAACCTAAGGACTTCTGATGAAGGGGAACTTGGGAGCAGAGCCAAGATGGTAGAGTGAATTAAGCATTTCTGCTGTGCTCTTCCAACCCAACCCTATAAATAAGTTTTTTTTAATCAAATTCTGAGTGAGATAACCAAAAAAAAGGTCTTAATGTCTAATTTTTCCAGGCCAGGATACCATAAAGGAAAGAAAGAGAGGTCTGCAACACTGGAATGGGAGTTGGCCAGGAGCACAGCATAGCAGAAGTGACTCTGGTTGTGGGGCCTGGAGGCAGCAATAGCAGTGGCTGTGGTAGTAGCAGCAACAGTGATACTAGGATACTCAGTATCTAAGGATAGTAAAGCGACCAAACACCTGATCAGAAAGATATTACTGGGGACCCCATGTTAGTACTGGGCACAGGATCCAGTGCCATTTGGCAGCACCTTTGCTCATTACCCAGTTCTAGGTCTTGGTTCCAGGGTGTAGAGGAGCAGAGACCTTACCTGGGTAGGGACCAGAGTGCATACCAGGAGAATAGTGACCAGAACTCTACTGAATCACAACAACTTAAAGGTACAAAAAACCTATAGACCCCAGGATCTAGCCATAGAAAATCAGGCCAGCCACCTCTCCCCAAAGTGAGCAGAGCCCAGCTCTAACATAAAATCCAAATTCAAATAAGAGGCTGAAAAATGAACAAACAACAACAAAAAAAAAGAACCTGATCATTAAAATCTTCTATGGTGACATGGAAACTTAAGGCACAAACTCAGAAGAAGACAATGACTTAAAAACAACTATAAGCAAAGCCTCAAAGAAAAATGTAGATTGGACACAAGTCCAAGAAAAACTCCTAGAAAATCTAAAGAAATACATTTCTTTTAAAAGAGCAAAAATGAATTTAAATATAAAATAAGAATGACAGAGGGGAAAGTGGGAAAAGAACTGAGCACAATGCAAGAAAATTATGAAAAGAGATTTAACATTTTGGTAAAGGAGGTATAAAATTTCACTAAAGAAAATAACTTTTTAAAACCTGGAACCCTACTGTCATCAGGAATGTGTTTAAGAGGGAACAATGCATATTGCAGACATTATAAAATATTTAGGCGTCTACCTACCAAAACAAATCCAGGAACTATATGAACACAATTACAAAACACTTTTCACACAAATAAAGTCAGATCTAAAAAATTGGAAAAACATCAGTTGCTCATGGGTAGGTTGAGCTAATATAATAAAAATGACAATTCTACCTAAGCTAATGTACTTATTCAGTGCCATACCAAGCAAACTACCAAAATTATTTTATAGAGTTAGAAAAAATAATAAGATTCATTTGGAATAACAAAAGGTCTAGAATAACAAGGGAACTAATGAAAAGAAATGCAGGGGGAGGTGGCTTAGCCATTCCAGATCTTAAATTGTAATATAAAGCAGCAATCATTAAAACTACTTGGTACTGGCTAAGAAATAGAGTGGTGGATCAGTGGAATAGGGTAAGGATGCAAGACACAGTAAAGGGACCAAACACCTGATCAGAAAGATATTACTGGGGACCCCATGTTAGTACTGGGCACAGGATCCAGTGCCATTTGGCAGCACCTTTGCTCATTACCCAGTTCTAGGTCTTGGCTCCAGGGTGTAGAGGAGCAGAGACCTTACCTGGGTAGGGACCAGAGTGCATACCAGGAGAATAGTGACCAGAACTCTACTGAATCACAACAACTTAAAAGTACAAAAAAGTCAATGAATACAGTAATCTACTAAATCTATTATTTGATGAACCCAAACACTTTTTGACAAAAACTGCTGGGAAAACTGGAAAAGAATATGGCAGAAACTAGGCATAGATCAAATTCTCATACCATATACCAAAATAAAGTTAAAATGGGTTTATGATTTAGATACAAAGGCTGATACTGTAAGCAAATGGGGAGAGCAAAGAATAGTTTACCTATCAGATTTATAAAGAACAGAAGAATTCATGACCAAACAGGAGATAGAGAACATTACAAAATGCAGAATGGATAACTTTGATTGCAATAAATTGAAAAGTTTTTGCACTAACAAAGCCAATGCAACCAAGATTAGAAGGAAAGTAGAAAATTGGGAAAGTATTTTTACAACCAGTCTCTCTGATAAGGGCCTCATCTCTAAAATACGGAGAGAATTAAGTCAAATTTGTAAGAATACAAGTAATTCCCCAATTGATAAATGGTCAAAGGATGTGAATAGGCAGTTCTCAGATGAAGAAATTAAAGCCATCTATAGTCATTTGAAAAAAGTGCTCTAAATCACTATTGATTAGAGAAATGCAAATCAAAACAACTCTGAGGTACCACATCACACCTATCAGATTGGCCAACATGACAAAACAGGAAAATAATAAATGTTGGAGAAGATGTGGGAAAATTGGAACACTAATACATTGTTGGTGGAGTTGTGAAATGATCCAACCATTTTGGAGAGCAATTTGGAACTATGCCCAAAGGGCTATAAAAATGTGCATACCTTTTGACCCAGCAATAGCACTTCTAGGGCTATCTCCCAAAGAGATCATACAAATGGGAAAAGGACCCACATGTACAAAAATATTTATAGCAGCTCTTTTTGTGGTGGCAAAGAATTGGAAATTGAGAAGATGCCCATCAACTGGGGAATAGCTGAATAAGTTGCAGTATATGAATGTAATGGAATACTATTGTGCTATAAGAAATGATGAACAGGAAGACTTCAGAAAATCCTGGACAGACTTGTATGGTCTGATGCTGAGTGAAGTGAGCCAAACCAGGAGAATGTTGTACACAGTAACAGCCACATTGTTTAATGACTGATTTTGATAGACTTAATCCTTTTCAGCAATACAAGGATCTAAGAAATCTCCAAAGGCCTAATGCTGGAAAATGCTATCCACATCCAAAAAATGGAGTTTGAATGCAGATCAAAGCATACAGTTTGCTACTTTTTCTTCTGTTGTGTTTTGTTTCCTCTTTCTGGTGGTTCCTCCTATTGGTTCTAATTCTTACTTTACTACATGACTAATGTGAAAATATGTTTAATAGGAATGTGTATATATGGCATATATCAGATTGCACACCATCTTGGGGAGGGAGGTGAGGAGGGAGGGGGAGAAAAATTTAAAATTCAAAAGCTTATGGTAGTGATTGTTGATAAACCAAAATAAATTAGTTTTTAAAAAGTAATTAATAGTATCTAGAAAAAAATTAGAATTGTTCAAGTAGAAGCTAATGGATATCAAGAAACAATAAAATGAAATAAAAAAAATGAAAAAAATAGAAGAAAATGTGAACTATATCATTGGCAAAACAACTAACTTGGAAAATAGAGGATAGATAATTTAAGAATTATTGGACTACCTGAAATCCATGATCAAAGAAAGATCCTAAAGATCATATTTCAAGAAATTATAAAGGAAAACTGCCCAGATATCATAAAACCAAAGGGCAAAGCAAAAATTGAAGAAAAAAATCTACCAATTACCTCCTAAAAGAGATTCCAAAATGAAAACTCCCCAGAACATTGTAGCCAAATTTCAGAGCTTCTGGTCAATGAGAAAATACTGCAAGCAGCCAGAAACTAATAATTCAAAAACAGTAGCACCAGTTCAGGATGACACAAGATTAGCAGCTACCATGATAAAGGAACAGAGAACTTAGAATATGATATTCCAGACAGCAAAGCAGATAGGATTATTAGCAAGAATAATCAAATACCAGCATAACTGTATAATCCTACATAAGGGGAGAAGAAAGGATGTTTAATGAAATAGAGGACTTTCAAGCATTTCTGATGAAAAGCTCAGAGCTGAAAAGAAATTTTGACATTCAAACACAAGACTCAAGAGAAGCATAAAAAGGTAAACATAAAAAAGAAATCATAAGGGACTTCACAAAGTTAAACTGCACATTCTGATGTAAGAAGATGAAATCTGTAACTCCTAAGAACTTTTTCATTTTTAGAGCAGTTAGAAGGAGTGTACATAGGCAGAGGGCATGGATGTAAGTCTATTATATTGAGACAATCTCAAAAAAATGGAAGGTTGAGAAAGAAGGGTGTTCTGGGAAAAGAGAGAAGAGAGAGGAAAAAGGAAAGAAATTATTTCACATAGAAGACGTACACCAGGAAGAGTTTTTACAATCGAAGGGGAAATGGATAGTGGGCAATGGCTCATTTCATCAGCTTCAAAGAGGAAACTACACACACACACACACACACACACACACACACACACACACATACACACACACAATTGAGTTTAGAAATTTGTCTTACACAATAGTGGAGTAGGAGGGGAAGGGGCTAACAGAAAGGGAGAGATGGTAAGAGGGAGGAGAAAGAGTAGATGAAGGGAGGCAGTGATTAAAAGCTAAACCAATTTTTGAGGAGGGAACAGGATTAAAAAAACAATAAAGAGAGAATAGGATGGAGGGAAATACACAGTTAGCAATCATATCTTTGAATGTAAATGGGATGAGTTCACTCATAAAATGGAAATGGATAGCAGAATGGATTAGAAACCAGAATCCAACAATATGTTGTTTACAAGAGGCATATTTCAAATAGAAAAAAAAAATCCTATGCCCAAAGAGTTAAAATAAGGACCTAGAGCAGAAGCTACTATGCTCCAGCTGAAGTAAAAACATCAGGAGTAACAATCATGATCTGAGACAAAGTAGAAGCAAAAAGAACCTAATTAAGAGATTCAGGGAAAGTACATTTTTGCTAAAAGGAACTATAGACAATGAAGCAATATCAATATGGAACATAGCATCAAATGTCATAACATCCAGATTTTTGAAGGAAAAGTTAAAAAGTTAAATGAGTTACAGGAGAAAATGGACAGTAAAACTACTAGTTTTTTATTAGACAGTAAAACTATTAAGTTAGGAACTTAATTTCCCATTTAAGACCTAGATAAATCTAACCATAAAATAAACAAGAAGGAAGTTAAGGAGATGAGTAGAAATTCAGAACACTTAGACATGTCTAAAATCCCCACCAGATTAGGAATCTTGAAAATCAAAAGAGAGGTCAATAAAATTGAAGAAAATAATTGAATAAATGAAACTAGAACTAGTTGGTTTTATGGGGGGGAAATAATAAAAAATGTATTAGGAAACTCATTAGTTTCTAGGTCTATGAATTACACCTCAACTTTTACTTTGGAGTCAAATATACAAAACTCTGGAATCTAGGGTAACTGAACATAAAATTCTTCAATACATCTTTCTCTTTTCTCTTCCTGCTGCCTAAAACATCGCACAGGCGGAGCCAAGATGGTGGAGTAAAAGCAGTGACTTGCTTGAGCTCTCCACCAAATCCCTCCAAATACCTGTAAAAATGGCTCTAAACAAATTCTAGAGCAGTAGAACCCATAAAAAGACACAGTGAAACAAATGTCCAGCCGAAGACAACCTGGATGGTTGATTAGAAAAGTCTATCTCGCTGTGCCGGGAGAGAAACGCAATTCAATGTGGGCATGCAGGTGAAGCAGGCCTCAGCAAACCTGGATCAGACCTCAGAGGACTGAATCATGGGGTGAAAATGGACATTCAGTGTGAAATAAAGGACTTTCAAGCATTCTTGATGAAAAGAGTAGAGCTGAATAGAAAATTCAACTTTCAAATACAAGACTCAAGAGAAGCATGAAGAGGTAAACAGGAAAGAGAAATCATAAGGGACTTATCAAGGTTGAACTATTTACATTCCTGCAGGGAAAGATGATATTTGTAATTCATGAGACCTTTGTCAGTATTAGGGTAGTTGGAGGGAAAAAATTATATGTATGTACATATATATATAGATACATAGATGGATGGATAGATAGATAGATAGATAGATAGATAGATAGATAGATAGATAGATAGATAGATAGATAGAT
>NW_020954576.1:6277156-6397441 GCF_900497805.2 Vombatus ursinus
GATAGATAGATAGATAGATAGATAGATAGATAGATAGATAGATAGATGGCACAGGGTGAGTTGAAGATGAAGGGGTGATATCTGGAGAATAAAATTAAGGAGTGGGAGAGGATTATACTGGGAGAAGGAGAAAGGGAGAGGTAGAAAGGGGTAAATTATCTCACATGAAACAGATAAGAAAAGGCTTTTACAGTGGAGGGGAAATGGAGGAAGGTGAAAAGGAATGAGTGAATCTTATTCTCATCAGATTTGGCTTAAGGAGGGAATACCATATACGCTCAACTGGGTATGGAAATCTATCTTACCCTACAGGAAAATAGAGGGAAGGGGATAAGAGAGCAGGGGGATGATAGAGGGGAGGGCAGATTGGGGGAGGGGTTAATCAGAAGCAAACACTTCTAAGGAGTGACAGGGTTAAAAGAGAGAATAGAATAAATGGGGGGTTGGATAGGATGAAGGGAAACAGTTTTTCACAACATGACTACTATGGAAGTGTTTTGCATGACTATACGTGTATAACCTATATTGAGTTGCTTGCCTTCTCAATGAAGGTGAGTGGGGAAGAAGGAAGGGAGAAAATTTGGAACCCAAAGTTTTAAAAACAAATGTTAAAAATTGTTTTCACATGCAACTGGGAAATAAGGTATACAGGCAATGCGGTATAGAAATCTATCCTTCCCTATAGGAAAATAGAAAGGGAAGGGGATAAGAGAAGGGGGGTGGAGATAGAAAGGATGGCAGATTAGGGAAAAGGGTATTCAGAATGTATGCTGTCTTGGGGTTGGGGGAGGGACGAGATGGAGATAAAATTTGGAACTCAAAATCTTGTGGATGTGAATGTTGAAAACTAAAAATAAATACATTTTAAAAACTGCATATATAATTCAATATATGAAAACATTGCATAATAAATGTTAAATCTAACTGAATAGCAATCAACCAACCAGCATTTTTTAAGCTCATTTTAAACAGCAGAAAGCAGTTTCAGAAGCCAAGACCTTCGCCCCTTAGCCCAAAAGAATTTGGGTCTCATTTTTTTGAGGGGTGAATGATGAGGCTGGGATCTAGACCCCCAAAAGGAAAAACCCTGGACTTTCCCACATGGCCGAATCTGGCATTCGCCTGAGGCCATAATTCCATCAATTAGCCTTTCATTGTGGCTACACTCAATCTCCCAATTCTGTTACCCTTAACCTAGCCTAGCCCTCCCTATGGCCCCCAGCCATTTCCCACACTTAATCCTAGGTAGGCTCCAACTTCCAGTTTACTGGCCACTCCATTCAAATATTCCTTAAACCCCTCCTCTAGTCACCCCAAACTCCTTAGCCACTCCTAGATCCCTCCCACAGTCTTTCTGTAGATAAGGTCCATCTTGTCTCCATTAAGGTAATTCTTAAAATCTAGCCACTGCTCAGATTCTTAGAATCTAGCCAATACCTCACAGACTCTCAGATTCCTCAAGAGTCTGGCTAATATGGCAGATCTTTAATAAACCTTGTCTTTAGCTGAAAGGAAAAAAAAAAGATGCACAGAAGAGAACAGAAAGAATTTTAAAAGGAACAGAAAAGCAGGACAGTTTTGAAACTACCATGAAAAAAATTATTATATACCTTTTATTTTAAACAAACAGTATGAACTATTGATTTACACTTTCTTATAAAATCCTTTGTTTTATACTACATGTATGCAAATGCTCTTTTTTGGTATTGAGGTTCAGAATAAGACATTTTCTTTAATAAAATAAAAAAAGGGGACTCCAAAAGTACTCTCTCAACAGGTAGTTAACCTACCATTTTATAGTGAATATGACACTTTATCTGAAATCCATGTTGCTGCATTGGGAAAGGGCCACAGAACTAGAGGATTAGGCTGCCCTTAACTCATCTCTTTACCTTACAGATGAGCTGATCAAAATAGTCTCCCCATATGTTGGTACAGGCTGTAATGATCAGCTTCTAGGAGGAGTTCATCACCCCTTAGGAGATATGAGAAAAGAAAGTGGCTCCTTTCTCATTGGATAAGAGAAACTCCAAAGAGCCTAAGAAGAAAAACATCGAAAAGGGATCAAGATTGTCCTAAGAATGAAAAGTGAGAGGTTCATAGGATTACAGATTCAAAGCTAGAAGGTCATTTTAGTCCAACCCTTTCTTTACAGATGAGGTCATTATGAAGGAAATCAGAAAACTATGAATTAATTACTGAACTACTTTAATATTCAATAGTTCCAACCAACAGGTCATCCTGCCTTCTTCAAGCTCAACTATAAAATCCTTAAGAGTACAACTGTGATT
Source organism: Vombatus ursinus (assembly GCF_900497805.2). Lineage (NCBI taxonomy): Eukaryota > Metazoa > Chordata > Mammalia > Diprotodontia > Vombatidae > Vombatus > Vombatus ursinus. The sequence goes on from NW_020954576.1 coordinate 6,279,448, forward strand.
TCTTTCCACTTTGTAGTCACAGAAGCTCACCAAGAGGCCTAGAGTTGGCAGAATATGACTTCATTTGTAAGTCCATCCATGACTAGAACTGGCCATGAAGAATAGCCTGTAGCTCACTCATTCCAGGAAAACAACTTAATAATGCTATTTTTAAAAAGGCATCCTATTCGTGTTCTCAGTCCTAGTGGGACATCAATAAAACTAGAATTTTTTTAAAATAAATCTTTATGTTTACTTTTTGCTTCTCCATTAAAAAAGAAAAACTGGAGATATTGAAGGAGGGAGGGAGAAATGTGCCTTGCTTTTTTAAAATAAAGTTTTATTGCAATCTTTTTTTTAAACATCATTCATTTTCTGCCAGTGTCCCTTCCCTTTTCCATTCCTAGAGAACCCTCTCATATAGCCAATAACATTTTTAAAGAAAGAAAAAAAGAGAGAAGAGAAAGAAAAATCAGCAAAACCAATCAATTCATCAAAAAAAGTTTGAAATATATATGAAGTATTCCATACCCAGAGACCTCCCATTTGTGCACAGGAATGGGGTAGGGATTTCTACTTATAACTTTTTTGGGGGGGAGTCCATGCTTGTTCTTTATAATTTGCAATTTTTCTTTTGGGAGCTATTGTTCTTTCCATTTACATTGTTATCGTCATTGTGAATATTATTTTTCCCTCCTTTCTTTACAGAGATGGGAGATTAAAGGTGTGAAAAGCTGGTATACTGTCAGATTCAACTGATCTGTTAGTTTTACTGAACTGCCTTTTTTCTTTCTCTTTTTGATTCTTTGTTACAAGGGATGGCTCTTTGGAGGTAAAAGGGGAAGGGTATATTTAGAAATGGAGGTGATGCAAACAATGCACTGCTTTAAAAGAACTGCAAACCACTGCTTCATATTGGTGTGTTTCATGCAGATAAATAAACAAACCTTTTTTTTTTCTTTTTGAGGGTATGTATCTAACATATACATGAGACTTAAATATAACACAGACAGAGAGGCATCTGTTTTAAGTAGACTTGTTCAGTTTCCCTATAAGAGAGCAAAGAGTCTATTCTTGGGATTTGGTTGGTCTGGGGACTAGGGCATTGCTTCCTTATTGCCTGAGGCATAAAAAGCCCAGTCTAATGGGGAGCTGCTGCTCCTGAGGTTTAATGGCCTGTAGGACTTCTCTCTGACCCACAGCTGCTGCCTTAGTGAATCTAGTGGTGGAGGGGAGCGTTGTCTCTTTTAATTATTAATTGTATCTATTTTGATCTCCATTATATGGAAATTCACTTTTACTGAATTTTATGATTCATGAGTATTTTACTTTGTTCCAGTCCTGAGCCTGAATCATTAGACTGGCCTGAGCTAGGACTGCCCAGAACTACAAATCTAGCCAAATAGCTTTGCTGGATGGGAAAATTTCACTTTTTTAAAAGTAAAACCTAAAAATTAATTCACACATTTGTTTTATGACAATGAGTTTGTAGAAGGATTTTAAGTTGATACCTTTTTCTGAATCTCACTGGATCAGACTGATGTGAGTACCCACAGCCTAGCCATTCTAAGATCCCAAGCATTAAAGAAGAAAAGAAGAGAGGGAAAAAAATGGGCAAAGCAGAACTATGATCTGTCAGGGGCAGCTAGGTGGTGCACTGGATAGAGTGTCAGGCCTGAAGTCAGAAAAACTTATCTCCTTGAGTTCAAATCAGGCTTCAAACACTTACTAGCTATGTGATCCTGGGCAAATCACTTAACTCTGTTTGCCTCAGTTTCCCCATCTATAAAATGAGCTGGAGAAAGAAATGGCAAACCACTCCAGTATCTTTGCAAAGAAAACTCCAAATGGGGTCATGAAGAACAGGACACTATTGAAAAATGAAACATGATCTGTTAGTCTGTCAATAACATCGATTAAATGACTGCTGTCATTTAATACCAAAAAAGGAAGAAATATGATCTCTGCACTCAAAGAGTTCACAATCTAATGGTGGAGACGACATGGAAATAATTGGACAAATTAACTATGTACATGATAATAGGAAAAAAATCAACGGAGGAAAAAGCTAGCATTAAAGGAGATATTTTACCTGGGATTTGAAAGCCAGAGAAGCCAGGAGGTGGATATGAGGAAGGAGAGGAATCCAGGCATGGGGGAACAGCCAGTGAAAATGCTTGGAGTCATGTGCAAGGGACAGCAAAGAGGCCAGTGTCATTGAATCTCAGTGAATATGGAAGAATGCAAAGTGTAAGATGATCATAAAGGGCTGTGGGGGGCACCACAGGGTATGAAGGCTTTATATGCCAGAGGATTTTATATTTGATCCTAGAGGTGATAGGGAGTTTTTAAATTTCATTGAATGGGGTGGGGGTTAACGTGGTCAGAACTGCACTTTAGGAAGATTAGTTTGACAATGCAATGGAATGAGGAGAGACATATGGGAGAGACCATCAGGCTATTACAATAGTTTGGGCATGAGGTGATGAGGGCCCACACCAAGATGGTGATGGTGGTGTCAGAAAACAGAAGGGGGCATATACAAAAGATGCTACAAAAGTAAAATCAGTAGGTCTTGGCAGCAGATTGGATACAGGGGGTGAGAGAGAGTAAGGAGTAGAAGATGATAGCCTCATTGTGAGTCTCCCAGGTGACTGAAAGGATGGCAGTACCCTCGACAATAACAGGGAAGTTCAGAAAGGGGGAGATTTAGGGGAGAAAATAATGGATTTAGTATTGGACATACTGAGTTTAAGATGTCTGTGGGACGTCTAGATTGAGTTGTCCAATTGGCATTTGGAGAAGGGAGTCTGAAGGTTAAGAAAGGAGTGAGGTTAAGAAAAACACTTTTGAGGAGGGGCAGGATGAAAGGAGAGAGAGAGAATAGAATAAACAGGTGGGGAAATAGGATGGAGGGTAATACAGTTAGTCTTTCACAACATGACTAACATGGAAATGTTTTTCATGCCTACACATGTATAGCCTATATAGAATTGCTTGCCTTCTCAATTGTGGGGGGTGGGGAGGAAGGGAGAGAATTTGGAACTCAGAGTTTTAAAAATGAATGTTAAAATTGTTTTTATATGTAACTGGAGGAAAATAAAATACTAAATTAGAAAAGAAAAGTGTATCTGAAGTAATCATTAGAATAGAAATGAATCTATGGGACCTAAGATCACTAAATGAAATAGTATAGAGGGAGAAGAGAAGAAATTCCAAGACTGAGCCCTGAGTGACTCCTAATGTCAATGGTTGTGAACTGAATGAAGATCTAGCAAAAGAGACTGAGAAGTAGTAGTTAAGTAGGAGATGAACCAGAAACCTAGAGGGAAGAGGGCACCAAGGAGAAAAGGATGATCAACATTGTCAAAAGCTGCAGAGAGGTTGAGAAGGATGAAGATTGAAAAAAAGTCATTAGATTTGTCAATTAAGGGGTCATTGGTAAAATTAGAAGTCAAACTGCAGAAGGTTTAGAGGAGAGTGAGAGAAAAGGTAGTGGAGGCATCAATTATAGATGACCTTTTCAAGGAGTTTAGGCACAAAAAGGAAGAGAAATATGAGATGATAGTGAGAATAGATGCCTCTTGGAGAATATTTGTACCCAAAAGCCAAAAAGAATCAGAAGGAGTCTGTTCTGTGATTCATAGAAACTATGTATGACTCAAATCGAATCACTCTGCCTTCAACCTTTCTTTTTTTTTCCATTTTTACACTAACTGACATGACCTCTTTAAATACCTGGAAAGTGATATGAATCAATAATTCCAATATTTATGAAATTGATAGAGTGTCGGGAAGAGAGTCAGGAAGACCTGAATTCAAATTGTAACTCAGACATTTATTAGCTGTGTGACTGAGGCCCACCTTAGCTTTAGTTTCAGCATCGGTACAAGGTAGAAAATAATAGTGCCCCCCTCACAGAGTTATTGTGAGGATCAAATGAGAAAATGTAAGTAAAGTGCTTAGTAAACCTTGAATAGCTATATAAATGTTGTCTATTATTATTATATATTATTATCATTATCATCATCATCATTGATATCCAAAGAGTCAGTACAGCTTTTAACACTTGTCATGTAATGGATAGTAAATTTATAGTAATGAAATTTAAAATAGAATTATCTTTTTTGTTAGCATGTCGCTCACACTGTCGATGTCATATTGACCTTATAGTGAACTAAATTCAGAATCGAACTAGGTAGGATGATGAGGGTTTTGCTTCAAGGTGCCAAAATTTAAAGGGTACTGAAAGCATTAAATTCTTTCTGTAGTATAGAAACAACTAAGCTTAGCATCCAGCCAGCAAAACTATTTAGTTCACATTGGAAGCTGCCAGGTGACCTACATCCTCTCTTGCGAGGCTGCACTGTAGGGTGGGCTTTTTTGCAGTCTACTGGTCTTGCTCCTCCTCCTTCATGGTAGCTTCCTTAGAAGTGGTCTCATGACACCCTGGGGGAAATGCACCAAGATTTCTGTCTCATCCCACACAGACCAGTATCTCAAGATCTCTCCCCACCTCAACTAGATTGCTGTGTCAGAATTGCTACTTATAGCTATGTCTAAAAACCTTAATCTATTTTCATATAAACTACTCTCTAGATAAATTTTCTCTACCATGTATTTAAGTAATTCATTTTTTAAAAGTCTAAATGTAAAACTTTACATTTATCTTAATAACTTTTACCTTGTTGGTCTGGGCTTATCACTCTCATCTTTTGGGGCATTTGTATTTCCTGTGTTATCTAATGTTTTGACTGTTCCTCCCTGCTTTACATCTTTATTAACCTCTCCCTCCACCCCAAGCATCTAGCACATAGTAGGCTCTTAATAAATGCTTTTGGAATGAATTAGATTGACTATCATCTGCATGAACTAAAGATTTCCCTCAATCACCGATGAACAGCTGATCAGATCTGGTCCTATTAGCAAGATGGGAGATTGATCACCTATGGAGTGGAATTTTAGTTAAGATACCCTCATTGGTTGATTGATTAATTTGAAGGATGCCCAAAGGCCTGCCTGCCCTAAAATATCTCCCTTAACAGCCAGCTCAGTGTCTAAAATTCTTACCATTTGTGTTATTCTTTGTAGTAAAGGCAATTTCTCCAGAGGCCCTCATTAAATTTCCAAATACATTATCTGAGAGAGATGAGCCATAAAGCCATTAGTGCCCACTAAAGATTAGCACTAAATATCTTTATCAGATTAGTTTGGAAAACAGAAGTTGAACAGAGAGAGGAAATAGGTTACTACTCAAGAGGGAAAGTTTGCTTGGTTCACAGCAGGTGTTGTCTGGGAGGGTCAGCCTGGGTAAGGCACCTCTCTGAGGCCTCAATGCAACCAGAGAGCCACACATGGGCACTATGGCATAGTAGGTTTGGCCCAATGTAAAGAACATTGAACTGGGTCAATGTTAGGGCCAGTGCTGTGCAAGGAGGGACTCTGGGCTTCAAGACGCGACCACCAAAGTGGAGAGATTGTACTAGATGCTTTTTGTGGTTCTCAAGTGTCCCAACCTGAAGCTGAAGAAGCTGTCTGGGGCTTATATGCCATTGGCTATGGTGATTCACTCTCTAGTGGTGGTATCTTACCGTCTTATCACTGGAAGGATAATTTGTGATAACTATGAAACCTCCTGATGTTGGATCTATGACAGATGGACATGGACACCAGAAATTGGTGGCTTTCTTGTCATATAGAGTAAATGGATAATATATTATGGAAAAACTTGCAACTAGTTTCCTGCTTACAATAAGAGGTCTAGGTTTCATAGTCCTAGAGCTATCCAAGGCAACAAATATTCCCAGGATCAATAGGTTTCTTCTTCTATGCATTGGCTGTGTCAATGTCCTTTTGATTTTCTTCATGGAGAGAATGTTCATAAGAATGAAACTGCTGGGCTATCTATTGGGTTAGACTTCTTTTTTGTGAAGACACAATAGTAACTGAATTAGCTCCTTTTAATGACATTTCAAAGGTTGTTCCTGCTCTCCAGGACAAAAATTGGAACATGGATTGTTTATGTCTCAGAGTGACATAAGGAAATGTCTGGTGTAAAAATGCGAAACGTTTGGTCCATCTTTTGGAAAAGAAAATCTCCTTGGTCCCATTGATGTGATACAATAATTATAGTAATAGCACCATTGCTTTTCCACAATGACCAAGTATTCACTTCCGTCCTCCTATTTTCCCCTCATTTTTAAGAGAAAATATTTTCCTTTGTATAATGGAAGTACTGAATAAAGCATTTCATTATCTTCTACACCTTTTCAGGAAAAAGGCACTTGTGGTAAAGATGTGCACAAGTAAATTCAGGAAACTGGAACCTCTATAATAGAGCTGATGACTCTATTGAGGGGATTAGCTTTGCCTTGACCCTACATTATATTAAGTATAGCTTTCAAAGTCTGTAAAAAAGGAGGGCTTGAATTAAATGGTCTCTGAAGACCTGCTTTAAGACAGATAGAAGAAACTCCTAGAGAGTAGTCCTAGTGTCCCCCAAAGCTGAAAACAGGTCCGTTTTGCCTCTGATCTTATAATACCTGTCTAGCTCTGGTACTCATGGGCTATGAGACCTTAGGCAAGTCGCATAACCCCCTTAAAGCCTCAGTGTTATCATTTGTAAAATGAGAATTCTTGCAGGCTTGTCATGAGGACAGCATTTTATAAACTATGAAGTACAAAATACAGTTCAGTTGTTATTGTTATGGTGCCCCACAAATGTAACTGTGTGACCTCAGGACAGCCATTTAATTTTGCTGGGCCTCAGTTTCCTCATCTATAAAATGAGGTGGCTGGAATAGATGAGGTCTAAGGTCCATTCAAGTTATAATTCCTAGGATATTTAGATTAGCTATATTTTATTTCTGTTTTCCCCAGCACAACCACAGCTTTCACTGGAATACAGAATGAGACAAACCACAGGCTATTTTATGTTGCAGACTATCCTTTCTCATTGCAATTTCTGCTGCCCCAGTAAAGCAAGACTCCTGTTGCTGCCATCTAGAAGAGGACAAGACAATGAACATGGTTTTAATTGCATGGAATCTTCAAGCTGGTTCCTATTAGACTTTACATCAAGTGCATTTAATGGGTCCATGGAAAAGGCGTAAAGAAATGCACTGTTGCTTAACTTCAATTCAATTACAAAGGAATTCAAGACAGAAACGTAACTCACAAAGGTCAACCAATCCAGTGGGCAAGCAAGCCTTTATTGAACACAGGCACCATGCTAGGTGCCTGGGGATATGAAGGCAAAAGTAAAAAAGTCCTTCCCCTCAAAAAGCATATATTTGAATGGGGGAGACAGCATGTGTGCACACACACACATGTATAAGTACCTATACATAAATATACATGCATATGTGTACATTTATGAACACACAGTGCATATACAACACACATGTAGACACATGTGCATGAATAAATAAATGATACAATACATACATCCACACACATACATCATACATGTACACATGCACACACTTGTGTATAAGTACAGGTATACATGCTGTGATGTACATGTGTGTGCACATATATACAGTGTGTTGTGTGTCTGTAATGCATATATGCATGAACACAGATATACACACAATATACAGATAAACACATATACATGCATGTACACACATGCATGTATGCACACATTCATGAATGATCTAATCGGGACTGAACCTGTGATTGCATTGGCATTGGGAACTCCATTTGAAGAATGTAGGTTGGCACCTTCTTTTTAGGAGAGGCCTCTAAGTTTGGACTTGGAGTGTGAAGGGGAGTAATGTGCAAGAAATCTGGAAAGATAGGTTGGGGACCTGTGATTTCCTCGAGGTTAGGAAATTCCCTCCCAGTGTGTCACTTCCCTCCATTGAGGATGACCTCAGTACTTCTGTGACTTAAAAGATATCTTGTAGGAAATTACTTGAGACACAAGTTAAATGACTTCTTCAATGTCTCATAGCTAGTAAGTGTCAGAGGAGGTTTTCAAACCACGTTCATCCCAATGTTAAGACAAGTACTCTGTCTCCTATAAAATATAACCGCTTCTAGAAATTTAATATCTCTCTAATTTATGTTATTTGACTTTTCATCCAATGTATAATAAGACAACAGCTGTAGCTTGCAATTATACATGTTGTATGAGGATTTATTTACTACAGAAAACATTTATATTTTTTACCTTCAAGTCTCAGCTTGAAGCCCACCTTCTGCTCGATCCCCCAGGTACTCTTGGCTGCTAATGCTTTCTGCTTTTAAATTACCTTCTAGGATAAATTAGTTTAGATTTAGATTACTTTCCATCTATTGTGTATATATCTTATTTACACATAGTTAATTACATATAGTTTCCCCCATTAGAATGTTCAAGGAGACCATATTTTTGCCTTTCTTGGTATCACCAGAGCTTAGCACAGTGCCTGGCACATAGTAAGTGCTTTAAAAAATACTTGTTGGCTCACCGAATGACCTCTATTCATTTTCTCAGTCCCTTGAATTCCACACCTCCAAGATTCATAGCTGGTTAATTTGTTCATCAAGTATTTTCTTTGGAAAAGATTTTGGACTATAAAACCCTTTTCAAACAAAATATTACTGAGTATCCAAGCATCTGGAAAATAAAGAGGAAATGGGGAGAGGATTAGAGACCAGACACCAGTACTACTAAACCAGCAAATGCTTTTGTCCTTCACTGCAATTAGTGGGTTTTGTGTCTTCCACTGGTAGGCAGTACAATTGTTTCACTGTTCATGAATATGAGAATGAAAATGAGGACTCTTTAGCTTGAACCAGTACAAACATGCCTTGTCTAACTATTCCTGAGATATCTAAGGAAATCAGGTCATTTTCCATCACTAACACTTCTCTTCCTACCTTCCTTAAGGACTTAACCTCCATTCCAGGGTCTTTTTGTACTGTTTTTCAAGAGGTTTAGGTTACTCCCCTTTTTTGCCTCCCCAGCTTCCAACACATTTTAGACAATCTTGATCACTCACTGCCCTCCAGTTCAGAACATATTTCTCTTTTGCCCATACCTTTTGAAACCCTGTCAATGCTGGACAGATCCTTGAACTCATTTAAAGAACCCTTCCTAACTTTGTAGTAGAGGTCCCTCAATCAGTATGAAGACTATAATATTAGATGCATCCTTGGGACTGCCTTCAGCCACAATCGTATTTGGTAGGCTTAGGTATAGCCCCAGGCAGTTAAATCCAGTGGTTAGGGATAGGAGGCTATCTCTGCGTGGAATGAATATATTCATATGACCCTTTCACTAATCCACTAGTTCACTAGTGCACTGTCTGCCACTTAATAAACATGTACTTCTGGTGCTATAGCTTTTAGAAGGATTCATTCTTTAGCTGTAAGTTGGTCTTTCTGGACAGCTTAACGCAGACCTTTAGGGAGCGGGCAATAGTGGTGGTCAGTCAGTGAGTTAACATTTATTAAGTACCTACTGTATACCAGGAACTGTGCTAAGCATTAGAAATACAATGAAGGGGAGTGAGGATAGTCCTTGCTCTCCAGGAGCTCGCAGCCACAGAGACAATATGTAAACTATGTACAAACAAGGTATACACAAGATAAATTGGAGGGAAGTAAGAAGATTTTTAAGTCGCCAAAAGGCTGAGAGCTGCCTTGGTGAAGGGAAGTGAAACACAGTAGAAGGGAGTTTCTCAACCCTGGCCCCATCTTTCTTTTCCAGACTTCTTATATATTACTCCCCTCCACACACTAAGCCCTATTTTGGTGACCTAAATGCTGTTCTTCACATAACGTAGCAGGGTGTAGCAGTGGTTGGAACACTGACCCCAGAGTCAGGAAGACCTGAATTCAAACCTACACATTCTAATAAAGGACAAAAGCACATGCTGATTCAGTAGTGCAGGTCTCCGGTCTCTAATTGTCTCTCCACCTCCCCCTCTATTTTCCACATTGATTAGTGATAAGGACATGATGGTAGAGAGATGGGCTGAACACTTTCATAGCATTCTCAGCAGACCACCATCAACCAATGCTGAAGCCACTGACTGTATAACTCAGGTTGAAGTCAATCCCTCCTTAGCTAAACTTCCAACTGAAGAGGAGGTTGTGAATGTCATTAGGCTCCTTTTGTGTGGCAAAGCACCTGGTGATGATTCTATTCCAGGTGAGATTTACAAGGTGGTGGATTCACTGCTCATATAAAAGCTGACTGAAATCTTACAGGGTTATATGACAAGAGGAGGATATTCTCCAGGAGTTCAAGGATCTCCATTATCCATCTTTATAAAGGAAAGGGAAATAGGTTGTCACACACACACACACACACAAACCAGCTGTTCTCCACCAGCAAACAGCGTACCATTCATACATGGAACCATCAGAGAAAATGGAAATATTTTGAATTATGTGGATAAGTTCACTTATCTTGGCAGTGTACTTTCCAGGAATGTACACATAGATGATAATGTTGATGCATGCATTGCCTGAGTTAGCTCAGTGTTTTGGAGACTCCAAAGGAAAGTGTGGGAGGGAAGAAGTATTAAGTTGCTTACCAAACTGAACATCTACAGAGCCATTGTGCTGACTTCATTGTTGTATGCCTGTGAAACCTGGACAATATACCAGTGTCATGTCAGAAAGCTGAATCATTTCCATTTGAATTGTCTTAGGAAGCTTCTGAAGATCACCTGGCAAGATAAGGTACTGGACATTGAGGTTCTTTCTTGAACTGAACTGCCAAGCATTCGAACTCTACTGCTGAGAGTACAACTCCAATGGACAGGCCATATTGTTTGAATACCAAATGCACATTTGTCTAAAAGACTATTTTATGGAGAACTCGCACAAGTCAAGCACTCACATGGAGGTTAGCTCCAAAGAAGCAATACAAGGACACTCTCAGGGTCTTCCTGAAGAACTTTGGAAGTTATTGTGACAGGTGGAAGACACTAGCACAGGACCACCCAGCATGGGTGTGCCCTTGTCAAAGAAGGTACTGTGCTCTCTGAGTAAAGCAGAATTGTAGCAACTCAAAAGGAACATGAGATATGCACATTTAGAGACATCTCCACTCCAAATGTTCATGTAGACTGTCTGTGCCCAACCTGTGGTAGAGCCTTCCAAGCTTATAATGGACTGATCAACTACAGTCAGACACACTATACCTTGACCCCAACATAGTGATGCCGTTTTGATCCTCTTCAAGCACAAAGGACAACAACCAACCATTTTCCAGATGCTTGGTTGCCCCCATAAGATTCTGTTCAAAAAGGTTTCTATACTCCATCATCCTTTTTAAGGAAGATGTTTGAAGAGCAATTATTGGGTCCACAAGTTGACCAGTTATAAACTCCCAAAGTGTGGTATGTAAGGGACTAAGAAAACAAATGGAGGTCATTTAGTGAGTCATCAAGCATTTATTAAGCACTTAGCACCTCTAATCTCAGAGGGAGGGCAAGTCCAGTCAAGAAAGATTGGAAAAGGATTTTTGCAAAAGATGGGATTTAACTGAGACTTGAAAAAAGACAGGGAAGCCAGGAGGCTGAGATGAGGAGAGATAGAATTCCATTGTGGTATTGGTATCATCAACTGTATGGATGAAACAATGGGGGCTAAAGAGTGAAGGCTGAGAAAAGTTTAAGGCACAACAAAAAATAATTTAGAATGATAACTTTCTTGTTTCTGCTCCCCCACCCCAACACATTTTAAACAATCCCAATCATTCACCCATACTTGATAAATTCCATTGGCTCCCTAGCAGGGATCACATATGAAACCCACTGTTTGATGCTCAAATATCTTCATAATCTAGTGTTCTCCTACCTTATCAGTCTTCTTATACCTTATTCCCCAAAACATACTCTTAGATCTTGGGACATTGGTCTTCTGGCTGTTTCACAAATAAGACTCTCTATCTCTGGGCATTTTATGTAGCCATCTCCTATGCCTGGAATGTTCTCCCCCATCAACTTTGTCTACTGACTTCCCTGGCTTCCCTTAAGTCTCAACTAAAATGCCATCTTTTATAGGAAGCCTTGCCCAAACTCTCAATCCTAGTGCATTCCTTCCATTGATTATTTCTTATTCATCCTGCATATAGTTTGTTTGTATATATTTGTTTGTTTGCAGGTTGCCTTATTCTGTAGATGTGAGCTCGGGGAGAGGTTTGTTTTTTTTTTGTTGTTGTTGTTTTTATCTCCTTTTATATCTCCAGTGCTTAGCACAGTTCCTGGCACATAGTTTGTTTTGTTGTTGTTCAGTTGTTTCAGTTGTGTCCTATCTTTGTGACTCTATTTGGGATTTTTTTGGCAAAGATACCAGAGTGGTTTGCCATTTCCTTCTCCAGCTCATTTTAGAGATGAGAAACAGAGGCAAACAGGGTTAAGTGACTTGCCCAGGGTCACACAGTGAGTAAGTGATTGTGCCAGGAAACTCAGCATTCTAACCACTCTACTTAGCTGTCTAAATAAAGAGGCTAAGGTGACTAAGAGTTTCAAGAGCAGTTTAAATTGGATTAGAAATAGGAAAACAGAACTAAAGATGCTGAAAGAATTCACTCTTTGCTTCTCCCCACCTCCAACACTGTGGTCACCCATGTTTCAGAGGAAGAGCCCTGGGCTTGACCTTGGAATCATTATGCAGACATCTGCCGGGGAAGCTGCAAAGTTTGTCTTATGGCATGGTGGAATTGCAACGCCTTTCAGAATAACTGTAAAGGCTTTGCCTCCTTCTTAAAAGTTGAAAATTGTTTGGAAAAAAACCCATCTAGAGCAGGAAGAGGAAGACCCTGTTCTGTGGCTCTGTCCAAACTCCTCTCTGTCTTCCACTCTGAACTTAGTTTAGAAGAGAGGAGCAGAAAGGTATGGGACCAGAGCATCCTTAGAAAACCTGCCCAGAGGACAGTCAGAGTTTATCGAGCTTATGGACCTAGCACAGGGCATAGGCATCAGAGGGCTCAACTGTGATTTCCAACTCCAAATCCTGACTCAAATGTCCATTTCTATCCCCCAATCTTCAGAATGATGGATGCATGAGAGAGTGGTTCTGAACTCTTTTCTGCTGGGCCCTGGACCCTATCATATTGTTTTGCCATGACCACTTGTGGTATTACCACTTGTGGTCACCCCCTCCAGCCCTCTAGTCATACCCCTCCCCAATTTCTACAAAGAGAGAGATTCCAGTATCTCTCACCTATTGGTTCTGTATTTGGATTTACTCTGGAGTGGAGGAGGGGAGGGGAGGGTGAGAGCATGTGCATGTGAGTGTGGGTGTGTGCTCCCTCCAGGCCCTAAGCAGAGAGCACAAAAGAGGCAGTCAGAAACTGAAAGTCCTTTATGAAAGAAAAGTTATTTCAGCAGGGAAGCAGTTGAATGTGGCAATAGTAACTGCTTCCATCCCCAAAAGAACCCTCTATTTAATATCCCAAAGTGAAATGGTTACAGAATATGTTTGGAATCCAAATGCGCTCAGTCTCTCCAATCTTCCTGCCTTTGGTTTATCTGGGATTTCCAGTCTATTATTGTGAAGCTATATAATGAAATTCCCTTCTGCTGCAAGCAATGAATTTTTAGATCAAAGTCCTGGACATCTTATGTTTATAGTTCATAGTTTGTCTTCTAGGCTACAAGGTAGAGATTCCCAGCACTAATATATACATGTCATAGGACTCATCTGTCCCATAGAAGCACTGGGATTTGATCAGGACATTATTTTGCAAAATAAACATGAGCCTCTCACTCTCCTTTTCTTCAGATCAATAGACATTAAAAAAGCCATTTAGATCTTTGGAGATATTTCCAGCCTTCCTTCATTGTCTTAAACATCTGTTAGCTTTTCTCCTTGCAACAGCATGGTTTATTTTGGGCCACTGATTATAGGAAACCTGCTTGTTTATCCACAGGGTGACATTTTAAATCACATTTTCCTTTCAACTTTAAAGAACCAAATGATTTCCTTATCTTGACATGATTTATCATTTTGAGCCTTCGCCAGCTCCATCCAAGGGTATGCATAATCTACGGCTTCTTGAATGGAGAGGTTTGTTGTCAGGTACGTCTACTGCATTCGTACATGAAGCTGTCGGGGGGGAAAGAACAAATAAAGCAGGCACTAGTCTCCCCTTGGTAGATTCTCCAACAATATTATCTTTAGTAAGCCAGTTTCCCTATACCTTAAAAATGATGTAGTTTCTCACTACCAGGGGAGATATGGTAGATCTTGGTGGGTGGTCACAAAAATCTAATGAGATATTTTTACTAGGAGATCAGTGATGCTTCTATTTCAGCTCTTAATGGGCTTTGGTTGGGTTTTCCTTCCGTGAGTTAAAAGCTCTTTGTTCTTGAGGTACCCGTAGGATGCTAAGAATTTCCCTTATAACAGATTTTGCCTACGCAGCTATTCATTCATTCTACAAGCATTTACTAAGTGTCTAGGATGTCATGGGACAGCTAGATGGCACAGTGGATAGAGTACAGGTCTGGGGTCAGAAAGACAAGAGTTCAAATTCATCCTCAGATACTTACTGGCTGTGTGATCCTGGGCAAATCACTTAACCTTTGTTTGCCTCGGTTACCTCAGCTGTAGAAAGGAAATAATAATAGCACTTACTTTTCAGGGTTATTGTGAGGATCACATGAAATAATTGTAAAGCACTTAGCATAGTACCTAGCACATAATAAATGCTATATAAATGTTAATGGTTGTTATCATCATCATCATCAATATCATCATCATTACTATTATTATTATGTGTCAGGTGCTATGTTGAGTGATGGAAGATACAGAAACAAAAATAAATAGTCAAGGAGCTTATATTCTGTTAGGGGACATTGTGTATATATATATATATAAATAATATGTATGCATGTCTTGTATTACACATTTGTAATATTATATAATGTCTATAAAACATGTATGTGTATACATGTTTATATATTGCATGTATGTATGTAGGCAGCTGGGCGACATGGCCATTAGAGTACCAGACCTGGAGTCAGGAAGACTCGTCCTCCTGAGTTCAATTCTGGACACAGACACTTATTAGCCTGGGCCAGTCACTTAACCCTGTTCGCCTCAGTTTCCTCATCTATAAAATGAGCTAGAGAAAGAAAGAGTAAACCACTCCAGTATCTTTGCCAAGAATCATGTAGAGTCAGACATGACTGAAAAATGACTGAACAACAACAATGTTTGTATATAGTCAATACAATGGAGGAGGGGGAAGGGTAGGGGAATATGTCCAGACTTAAACTTTCACAAAATATTTCATTTGTTTAGAAACTATCGTCGAAGAAACACATTCTGCCAATGCAAATCAGCAGTTGTTATCCTATTTGAAGTTTTCAAGAGTAACTAAGGGCACAGAGGGGTGCTAGATCAGAAATCTGGAAGGGTCATCTAGTCCACCCCCTTCAGTTCTTCAGAAGAAACTGAGGCCTCTCAAAGTGAAGTGACTTGCACAAGAGCCCATAGATAGTAGATGGCAAAATCAGGATTTGAACTTGGGTTTCATCACTTCTAATCTAACAAGAAAGTTCTATGCTCTTTCCACTACATCATTGTTCTCTCCTACTATGCATCAGAAGCTACACTTAAATTCAAGTCTTCCTAAGTCTAAGGCCAATTCTTTTTCTATTATACCATGCTGTAGACACAAAATACATATATGCAAAGTATTTTTTCAAAAAAAAAAAACAACTTCCCAGGGCAGAGCATGGAGAGAGTTACCCAGGTCTCCATCTAAGATTCCAAAATCCTGCAACTGAGAAAAATTGATGGGATTTCCAAAAGAATCTGTCCTTAAAGAGTCATTATAAAATGTTTTAAGAGCTATATTTAATTAATTCAAACAGCCATATGGTACTCACTGAACACAAACATATCAAAACAGGGGTATAAGATGAAGTAGGAGAGGTTGGGACTAGAAGCCTGGGGAGGGAAGGATAGAATTTGGAACTCAAAACTTAAAAAAATATTTAAATATTGTTTTAACATGTAATTCAGGAAAAAATAAAATATTATTTTAAGAAAGGAAGTGCAGGTAGCTTAATAAAAGAGGCACCAGTGTTTGTCTGACTTATCCTCAGTGCTTCTTCTCATGCATTTCACTGTAGCAAGATAGCCTTCTAGAGCAGTTCCCTTCTCAGCTGGCACTGCCTCTCAATCTGGATCATTCTCAGAAGAAAATCTGGTGTCTCTAAAACATTAGCATCCCCTACCTTCTGATTGGCTCCATTCAAATACCTAAAAGTCTAGACTGGTCCCCATTTTCTGAGGAGGAATGAGCAAAAATGCACACTATAAAGGAGATCTAATAATTGTGGCCTGTAATTTTGGTATATGTTGTGCATTTCTAAATTTTAAAAATGTAATAGTAGTGATTTTTCTTTTCTTCTCTTTTTCCCTGCCCAGGTCAATGGCTAGAGAGCTAATCAGTGTGATATAAGATGATATAAAACAGGGCTGGACTCTATAATATAGAATTTCCTCAAGTCATCAACAGCATGTGATCCCATGATACCTTTTAGAGTCAGAAATTTCATTTCCATTCGTGAAATTATATATAAGACACAGGAAGGTGATCCCAAGTCCTACACTCACAGGGAGGAACCTGAAACCTCTCCTCATGTTTCTTTAACCATCTTTAGCTGCCATTTCAGCTACCAACACGGCTGATGACCCATACTCCTCCAGTTCCTCAATGGCCCCTACCATGAATGCATCTTCAGCCACTGTCCAAGTATGCCTTTTTGGACATTGATGCTACCTCTGATATCTCTTCAGTCTCATTGCTTTAATTTGCACTGACTGTCCCCCATGAATGTGCAGTGGGAAGGGGAGGGGAAGAGCTTCCCTTGGCTCTTAAGAAATGGATGGGCTCAGTTTCCATAGATAATCTCTGGACACTTGTCTCCAAAATGCCATTGGGTTTATTCTCTCCTCATCTCTGCTTTGTAGAATTTCTCCTTTCTTTCAATACACGGCTCAAGAAACACCTTCTGCATGAAGGCTGTCCTGCTTTCCCCCAACTGCTATTTAACTACCTTATATTTGTTTGTGTTTATTAATTTATTCTCATTCTAATTATTTTGTATGCAGATACGTATGTGCCTATTGTCTCTTCTAATAGTACGTACTCTTCTTGAGAGAAGAGATTGTTTTATGCTTTGTATTTTTAGCCCTAGCACCTAACAGAGTGCCTGGCACATAGTAGATGCTTAATAAATGCTTCTTGACGGATTAGTCATATTTTTACCTCTAAAACCAGTGATGTTAGTAATGCTTTTTACCCCTATTGCCACTTCAGTATCTACAAGAGCCAGTAATTCAATTAACACTTATTAGCTAGTTGCCTATTATATTCAAGGCCCTTTATTAGACATAAAAGATATAAAAGACACAGTCACTGACTTCATAAAGATTACAATCTAACATTTTCTTTCAACTAGCTTTTTAGTTGATTCTCTAGGATTCTCTAAGTATACCATTACATCACCTGTAAAGAGTAATAGTTTTGTTGCCTCATTGCCTAATCTAATTCCTTCAATTTTTTTTTCTCATTATTATAGCTATCATTTCTTGTACAATACCAAACAATAGTGGTGATATTAGGTATCCCTGATTCACCTCAATCTTATTGGGAAGGCTTCTATCTTATCCCTATCACAGATAATGCTTGCTGATGGTTTTAGATAGATGCTACATATCATTTTAAAGAAAACTCCATTTATTCCTATGCTCTCTAGTATTTTAAATAGGAATGGGTATTATATTTTGTCAAAAGCCTTTTCTTATCTATTGAGATAATCACATTATTTCTGTTGGTTTTATTATTGATAAGGTCAATTATGCTGATAGTTTTCTAATATTGAACCAGCCTTTCATTCCTGGTATAAATCTCACCTGGTCATAATGTATGATCCTTGTAATATATTGCTGTAATCTCCTTGCTAGCATTTTATTTAAAATTTTTCAATATTTATTAAGGAAATTGGTCTATAGCAATCTAATTGACATTAGGAAAGTATTTGATAGACTCTTTCATGCTATTCTTGAGGGGGGAAATGGAGAGATGGGGGAGAGGTGGCAGTACAATTTAGATTGCTTACAATTGGTTGAATGGTAAAAAGCAAAGAGTAATGACTAATTATTCCATATAAACTTGAAAAGAAGAATTCAGTTAAGTGCTACACAGATTTGTGATAGGTCCTGTGCTATTTAGTTAGTCTTTTTTTAGATCAATAATTTAGATAAAAGTAGAAATGGCATATACATTAAACTCATAGATGACACAAAGCTAAGAAGGATAGATAACACATTGGATGATAGTCAAGATCCAAATATATTGGCAGGCTAAAGAATTGGGCTGAATCAAACAAGCTAAAATTTAATTCAGAAAAATATAAAGCCTTACATTTCATTTTAAGATATTAACTTCATAAATACAAGATAGATGAGGCATGATTAGAAAGATCAATCAATAAACATTTTTAAATGTCTATGATGTGCCAGGCAGTGTGCTAAGTGCTGGGAATACAAAAAGAGACAAAAGACCCTGCCCTCAAAAAACTCATATGTTTAACTGAAAAATATCTGGAATTTTTAGAGCACTTTCAGCTCAATATGAGTCAACAGTGTGATATGATAACCCCCAAAAGCTAATGAAATCTTGTGCTGAGTTGAAAGACCTTTTTGTTGTTGTTGTTCAATCATGTCACTTCATGACCCCATTTGGGATTTTCTTGGTAAAAATACTGGAGTGATTTGCCATTTCTTTCTTTAACTCATTTTACAGATAAGGAAACAGAGGCAAACAGGATTAAATGACTTGCCCAGGGTCACACAGCTAGTAAGTTTCTGAGGCCATGTATAAATTCAGGAAGGTGAGTCTTCCTGACTCCAGGCCTGGCACTCTATCCTCTGTGTCACCTAGCAGCCTCAAATTGAGAGCCATAGTTTCTGGGAATTAGAAGGTGATAGTGCCACTGAATTCTGCCTCGAACAGGAAATGAAGAGTACTGTGTTCTGGTCTGAGCATCATATTTTAGAAATTACATTGATAAGCTGGAGAGTATCCTGAATAGTACAAAAAGAAGGGTGAAGGGCCTCAAATCCATGCCAGATGAGGAAAAGTTGAAAGAAGTGGGTGGATGCTTAGTCTAGAGAAGGTTCAAGAAAGAATATGATAGTTGTCTTCAACTACTTGAAAGGCTGTCATGAGGAAGAGGAATTAGTCTTATTCTGATTGTTTCCAGAGGGAATAACTGGGAGCAGTATGGAAAAGCTGCTTAAGAGACCAAATTAGGACTGGTGTGAGGAAAAACTTCCTAACTATTAGAGCTATCCAGAAATAGAACAGACTGCCTCTCATGGGAGTCCTCAAAGCAAAGTCTGGATGACCACTCCTCATGTACATTTTAGAAAAGATTGTTTTCTACGCGTGAGGTGGTTAGAATGGCTGTTGAGGTCCCGTCTAGTTCTGAAGTTCTTTCATTCTTTTAGACATGTGCTCATGCAAGGATGACATAAGGCAGGATAAGACAAACACAAAAGGTAAGGCCAGACCAAATTATATGGGCAATAAAAGAAATGACATATTTTTATAATTTTATCCAACAAACATTTTTTTCAGCATCTATAATGTGAAATCTATTGCATGAGGTGTTGGAAATGCAAAGATTTTTTTTTCAAAAATACAATCCCTGTACTCATGGGACATACATTTTACTGGGGAAGACATGTTAAGAACATGGATGAATATACAGCACAATGAGGAATGATGGGGAGAGTGTAGAGGTCCAAGTAAAGTAGAGATAGTTACTGGTTTTGTGATTTTGAGTAGGAAATACCTCCACCAATTCAGGCCCCTGAATTGCAACTTAGTTTTAGAGAGTTGCCTGGAACATTTAGAAGTTAAAGTAACTTGTTCAGAGTCACACACAGCACACAATCTGTCAGATGCTGGATTTGAACCCAGTATTCTGCTTTAAGACTACCCTTCTATCTATTATGCCACATTGTCCCTTCCAGACAAAGAGCCCGGGGAAAATTTGAGGAAAGAAAGATGGAGGTAGATCTCTGTTGAGGGTTAAGTGAAGGCTTCAAAGAGGAGATGGTGCCTGAATGGAGCAGAGTAACTTTTGAAATGCTAAGGTAGTTAGTAGATTCCAAGCACACAGGATCGCCAAGGGAAATGCACAGAGACAGGAGATAAATGTCAAGTTCCAAAAAGTGTTCAGTTTGACTCAATGTCACAGCCTATAAAAAGGAGCGAATAAAATCAGTTTGGAAGGGTAGGGTGGAGCCAGATTGTGAGAGAAATTCAGGCTAGGGAGATTATATTTTATCCTGAAGGGAAAAGGGAGATTTTAGAACAGGGGTCTGGCATGATCAGACTTGAAGAAGGAAAAAAAAGATTACTTTTGGCAGCTATGTGAAGGGTAGATTAGAGAGGAAAGAGAACTGAGGCAGAGAGATTAGTTAGGAGGCTCTTTCAATGATCCAGGTGAGAAGTAATGAGGGCCCAAACTTGAACGATGGTAGTGTGAATGGAGAAAGGCAAGTAGATGGGAGAAATGTTATAGCAAATAGAATCAACAGGGTTTGACAATTCTTTAGATGTAGGTAGTGTGGGAGAAAAAAAAAGATTTGAAGATGAAGCCAAGATTTTTAACCTGAGGGACTTCAAAGATGCTGATGAAATCTACAGAAATATAGAAACTGAGAGGAAAGAAGTTTGGAGGGATGATGATAAGTTCAATTTGAGGCATATATCAGAAGAATTAGTAGAAAAATCTAAGTGGAAATGGGCTTCTAGGGAAAGATTAGAGTGGGAAACACACAAGCATACATACATGGACATATGTGCATATATGTGTGCATGCATACATATGTGTATATATATATAATATGAGTCATTTGCATAGAGGTAATTATTAAACTCATAGGAACAGAAGATAACACAAAGAGATTATAGAGACAAAAAGAAGAGGTCCCAGGACAGTTGCTTGGGGAAACACTTGCACTTAGGAGTCAGAGAGAGGATACGAAACTAGCTTGGGGAACAAGGAAGACCTTATGAAAGAAGTAACACCTAAGTCACTCCCTGAAGGAAGGAAAAGTATTCATAATCCATAATTATCAAGAAAATAGTATAGCATGTTGGATAGAGCACTGAATTTTCAGTCAGAAAGACCTGGGTTTGATTTCCACTTCAGGCACTTATTAGCTATATGATTCTGGACAAGCCATTAAGACTTTCTGAGACTCAGTTTCCTGATTGGTAATGTGGGGATAATAATAGTACCTGTGTCACAGGGTTGTTGGGAGAAACAAATGAAATGAGATAATGGCTTTGAAGACTAAGGCTCTGAGTTCAAATCCTTCCTCTGTCACTTTTAACTATGGAATCTTGGGCTTGACTTAGCACCTCTTGGCCTCAGTTTTCTCATTGGTAGAATGAGAGGGGTTAGACTAGATGTCCTCTAAGGTCTCTTCCAGCTCTTAATTTATAATCCTGGGACGACAGCATGATAAAGTGGAAAGGACACTAGTCTGAAGGCAGGTTCTGTTGCTTTATTACCTGTGTGACTTCTTTAGGCCTCAGTTTCTTCATCTATGAAATAAACAGTTTAAGAAAGATGACCTTCAAGGTACCTTTTCATTCCAAAGCTATAATATTTGTGAGTTTGAGTAGGTCCTCCTGAAATGCTTATGGGAGAATGGGCAGCTGGGTGGTACAGTGGATAGAGTGCTAGACCACTAATCAGAAAAAAAAAAAACTGAGATAAATTTCAGCCTTATAAACTCTTTGGCTGTGTGATACTGAGCAAGTCACTTAACCCCTATTTATCTCAGTTTCTGCATCTGTAAAACAGGAATAATAAGAATATCTACCTACCAAGGTTGTTGTAAGGATAAAATGAGATAATATTTGTAATGCCTTTTCCAAACCAAATGCTAGCTATTATTATTTCATTAACTATAAAAAAAGAACTATACAGAAGAAAAAGGCAGGGAGAGGTTATTGTATTGGTGGAGGGAGTGCCTATACCAGTGAAAACATGGCTACACCAAAGTATCAAATTGCTGATTGCAATGTATGTGTGTGTGTGCGTGTGTGTGTACATGCAGCAATTATAGTGGGTTGTGGGATTTTTTTCCTTCTACTTAAGGTTAAATGTCTTCAAAGATTTATGAATTCATAACACATCAAATGAGATACCAGATTCATTCTGTGAAGGTAGGAGTTCCTAAAAAAAAGATCCTGCTCAGTACTGCCCCCTCTCCACCTTTCAAAAGTACACTGAGGGCTTTATCTAGACTAAACACCAACCTAAAACGAGCTGCTGATAACCTGACTTATTGTTTTCCTGTTCTTCTTCTTCACACCTTTCCTGGGGCTGGGGAACTAATTGTGTGTTTTGACATAAGAGACTTAATGACAGATACCAGGGTGAAGGTGAAAGTATAGGTAAATAAGAGATAGCTAATTGTGTCAACAAATAACTTTATAACTTTTTTTCTGCTTAATTATGTCAATAAAACCTGAAAGCAAGGTTTGCTACCAGTCCACAAAGAAGATAATCCTCCCTGGGATCACCGAGAGTTGGCTGTCAGCCCACACATTTTTGCACCATTTCAGAGAAGTGGAGACATTCCTCTTCCTTAAGCCTCATTTGTATTTTTTTCATTGAGAAATGAATAACAAATGAGGCCAAACACCTTTCCTGCATGGAAATAGTTCACATGAATCTGCCATGAAACTTTGCCATGGCTTTATATTTATTCAAATTTAAGCCTGGATACAATGGTTTCCAGAGAACCTTGCTCTCAACCTCAAGGACCAAATAATACCAAATGTCTTCTTTCCTCCAACCCCATCTGCTACTGCATGCCTTAAAAGTTTCTCTTCCTGAAACATGACAGGTACTTGACATTTTCTAGCTCCAGTCTTGGTGACAGAAATGGAATAACCATGAAGAGGAGTAGAAACATTGGTGGCGCATAAAAAGAAGACAGACAAGAAAAAAAAATGTTTCAGCCAGGATTAAAATAGATGATGTCTAAGTTCTCATCCACCTTAGATGCTACAAACAGGTACAATAAGAAATGTCCATGCTCTTTTCTATCCCTTCCAACTACTTTTTTGTTCATTCATCCTCAAATGGGAGGGGGGATTTCTCTAGCTCCCGCTATATTCATTCTAAGGTTCTTAAAACAATAAAGCAGTATTTCTCAAGCTGTTCTGTGGAAGCCTCAGGTGCAATGGAGAGAAAAATGGAATGTAACGTATGTAAAAATGTAATGTCATGATGGCCAAGCACATGCAGAATACAGCTGGTAACAAGTGCTCTGTATATACAACTGATGCAGAAAACCATCAGAGAGTGCTGGAAACCATAGAATCATAGGATCATAAAACTTAGAGTTGAAAAGGATCTCAAAGGTCATTTAGTCTGACTCTTTCATTTTATAAATAAAGTAAATGCCACAATCATTTGTTACATTGTTTCAATCATGTATGACTCTTCATGACCCCATTTGGGGGTTTTCTTGGCAAAGATACTGAGTAGTCTGCCATTTCCTTCTCCAGCTCATTTTACAGTTGAGGAAATTGAGGCAAACAGGGTTAAGTGACCTGCCCAGGGTCACACAGCTAGTAAGTGTCTGAGTCCATATTCAAATTCAGAATGATGAGTCTTCCTGACTCCAGGCCCAGCCTCCTAGTTGCCCTAAAAATGCCTCAATCCCATAATTCATAGATCTAGAATCAATCAGTGAATGAAAAATATGTTGACTATCAGCTTGTCTTAGTAGACAATATCAGTTGTCTGCTTGTAGTCTCATTCGTTTTTTACCCTTACAACAGAGAAGAGGGGTAATAATAAAACAGGATATTATATACATCATCAAGTAAGATGTTTTTGTTTTTCTTTGTCACAGGAATGGTGCTGTCTGGGGGTTGGATGGGAAACAATTTATGTAAAGACAAAGGACATCAATAAACAGTGCTTGGTGTATAGTAGGTGCTCAGTAAATGCTGAGTTGACTTGATTTTTGAACACCTATGGTGAAGGACTGATTCCATCACTCAAAAAAGTTTGAGAATCGCTCTAAACATCAATGCCCTCAAAAAAGTAAAAGGCATGGCCCCTGTTGCCTGTGAGCTTAAAAACAGATCCCTAGAAAAATGTAGTTGTGGTAGGGAATACAAGGGAAATGTAAGGAGATTACAGCTTTTAGAAGAGAAAAACACATTTAAACCGATTAGAGAACCACTTCTTCCCTCAGCTAGCCATCCTTACTTTCTCTCATCGGTTTATATGTTGCTAAGTGAAGAGAATGCAAGTTGGCTACTATTGTTGCCTACAATAAATATACTTAGTTCTTCCACAGAAACACGTTTTCAAGGGGATCAAATGCAAAGGGAGAATACACTGCATTATTTAAGCTCTAGTTTCTAATTTATTTTCATTGCTGATATAATAGAACTGTATATAAAATATAAGACATTTTAAAGCTGGCTTTTTCAAGTCAGATGAATGGAACATCATATTTACTGATAGATGCAGCAAGTACTTTATGAAGCCTTCCATCACCATTATAATAACTATTGTATATCAAAGTATCTATTGATTTTAGTGCATTATTACTTTCCTGACTTACTTAGTAAAACCTGTTCTTAACAACCCACATCTTTTTTGAATAATCCAAATGTCAATAAAAGCAAATAATCATATGTATCCTTGTTATTTTCAGGTATTTTTAGACACTGGAGTTGGAGAAGCCTGAAACTACTGTGTGAGTTAGGGGAAAACAGAAATTAAATAATAACAACCACTGCCATTAATGTAAGGGATTTAAGGTTGGCAAAGCAAGTTACATTTTGTTCAATTGTTTTTCGGTCATGTCCAACTCTTCATGACCCCATTTGGGGTTTTCTTGGCAAAGATACTGGAGTGGTTTGCCATTTCCTTCTCTAGCTCATTTTACGAATGAGGAAGCTGAAGCAAACAGGGTTAAATGACTTGGCCAGGGTCACACAGCTAGTAAGTGTCTGAGGCCAGATTTGAACTCAGAAAGAGGAATCTTCCTGACTCCAGGCCCACCACTCTATCCTGTGTGCCACCTAGTTGCCCTACATACATACATATAAATATACACATACATATAAAGGCGCAGCACTCTATCTGCCACCTAGCCGTCCCCAGTAAGTAACATACATTATTTCATTTGATCCTCAAAACAACTTTGTGAGGTAGGGGCTAATATTATCAGGTTAGAGCCAGATTATGGAGGGATTTAATTGCAAGAATAAGGAGCTTGTATTTTATTCTGAAATCAATAGAGTTGCTGACAATTTTTACACATTCAAATGACTGGAATGTTTTCTGAAGTAAGTAGTTACTCATTATTAATTCATTCATCAATCAACAAGAATGTTTATTAAGTGATTATTATGTGCCAGACAATATGCCAAGTACAGGAAATAAAATAACAAAAATGAAACAGTTCTGGCATCCAAGGAGCTTACATTCTTTCTTTATTTATTTATTTTAAATGTACTTTTTAAAAATTTTGAGTTTCCAAATTTTTTCCATCGCTTGAGCTCCTCCCTCATCCATTGAGAAGACAAGCACTATGATACCTATTATACTCAGGTCATGCAAAATCTCTCTCTCTCTTTCTCTCTCTCTCATTTTTCATCATGAGTCAGTAGTCTTGTATCATTGTATTGATTAGAGTAATTAAGTCTTTCACAGTTGATCATCATTACATTATTGCTGTTACTATGTACAAGGTTCTGCTCACTTCACTTTGCATCAGTTCACATAACTCTTCCCAGGCTTTTTTCCCCTGAATCCCACCCCTCATCATTTCTTATAACATAATACTGTTCTATCATAATCCTATATCACAATGTGTTCAGCCATTCCCCGACTGATGGACCTTTCCTCAATTTCCAATCTTCTGGCACCACAAAAAGAGCTACTATAAATATTTTTGTACACATAGGTCCTTTTACCATTTCTTTGCTCTGCAGGCGTGGGAAGCTATAGTACAAAGGCACAGAGATGAAAGGTGGAGTAGTGTGTGTGTGTGTGTGTGTGTGTGTGTGTGTGTGTGTGTGTAGATCATAGTGTAGTTGAATGGAAGTAATGCTCCATAATCACATAATTCACCAATCTAGAGTGAGAAGTGACCTTAGAGGCCATCTAATCCAAACTTCACCCATGGAAGGCTTCATAAAGTACAGGTAAAGAGCTAAGGCCAAGTGGGGTCAAGTGACTTACCCAAGGTCATACTGGTAAAGGACCAGAAATGCTATTTCAATCAAGGTCTCTCTGCCCTTTCCACTGTACCATAAGACTGAAAAGGTAAATAATCGTCAAGTTATGACCCCTACCTTTCTTTAAATGCATAGCAAAGGAGTTTATATCTGATCCTTAAGGCAATAGGGAACCTCTGTAGTTACAGGTCAGGGGTGGGGAGGGTTGGTCAGACCTATGTTTTAGGAAAATCACTTTGGTGGCTTTGTATATGGATAACGAATTGGAGTAAGAAGAAATTTGAAACGGGGAGCTAAAACACAAGGTTATTATTGCGTGGCAGTGAACATACAATCATAATTTTAAATCTGGAAGTATTTTAGAAATCATGTAGTCCCACCAATCACTTTATTTTATAAGAAACTAAGGTCCAAAATGATCAATTACATCACAAAGGTCACATAACCTTTTAGTATTCAAGTTAAAAATACAATCTAGGGCACTAGGTGGCAGAGAGGATAAAGTGTCAGGCCATGAGTCTTTCTGAGTTGAGATATGATCTCAGAGACTTACTAAGTATGTGACCCTGAGCAAGTCACTTAACCCTATTTGCCTCAGTTTTCTCACCGGTAAAATGAACTGGGGAAGGAAATGGCAAATCACTCCAGTATCTTCACCAAGAAAACCCTAAATGGGGTCACAAAGAGTTGGACACTACTAAAATGCTTGAAAAATTATAATCTAGGTCTAACAAGTAGTCAGAAATGCAAGATTGAGGCTCAGAAAAGATGTCATGTAAGCATAGAGGTATAGCTATGGAAGTCACCTGTAGAGAGGTGATAATTGACACTATAGCAGTAAACAAAGTCTATACAGTTTCCATGAAGTCTTGTATTTTACAGTATTTGATAATAATTTTAAATTTTTATTGATTTAAAAGTATGTTTACTTTCATTAAAATGCAAGAGGAGACATTTGTTATCAGATTGTAGCATAACATACAAATATAAAAATTATTTGGACACTTGGATGGATCCTATAAATTCAGATACTCATTCCTCCAGGGCATGAAACTTCAGAGATAGTTTTTAAAACGCGATGTTTATTGATTTAAAAGTATGTTTACTTTCATTTAAATTCAAGAGGAGAGTCTTGTTTCCCAAATGTAACGTAACATACAGAAACAAAACTTACTTAAACACTTGGATGGATCCTATGAGAGCAGATACTCCCTCTTTCAGGGCAACATTGTATGCTCTCTATGCCTTCTCTTTCTGCGCAAATTTTACCCATGTCTTTCTATAAATGTCTACCTTCCTCTGGCCCTCTCCAAATCTGGCCTCCAACATTTAGTAGACATGGCAGTTTCCTCAGCTGTAAAACGGGGATAATAATAACACCTATCTTTCATGGTTGTTGTAAAGATCAGATGAAATGGTAATTGTAAGAATACTTAGCACAGTGTTTGTCACATAGACATTTAATAAATACTGGCTTCCTTCCATGTATTGGGAATACCTGTTTATCATTCAGTCTGTCTCTCTTTTGTTTTTCATTATTGCTTCATAACCAATCTTATCTTTTTTTCTAGGTAGATAGGTCCTTTTGTATCATGTTCATGTACAAACGAAGCAATATAGTCAGAAGACTCTGGTTCATATTCTATTAGTCACTTCACCTTTCTGAGCATCAGGTTCCTTATCTGTAAAACAAGGAAATTGGACTCAATAACCTTTTTTGCTGTTCCTTGCCCAAGGTACTTCATCTCCCAAAATTGCGGACATTTTCGCTAGCTGTCTCCCATGCCCGGAATACTCTCCCTCCTCTTCTCTACCTCTTTACATCCCTGGTTTCCTTCAAATCCCCGCTAAAATCCCTTCTGCTTCTAAAAGAGGTCTTTTCCGATGCTAGTGGCTTCCTTCTGTGATTACCTCAAAAATATCCTATGTATAATTTGTTTGTAAATATTCATCATTTGTATGTTGTCTTCTCCATTGGACTGTGAATTCCTTGAAGGCTTTTGAGCTATGTTTTTGCCTATTTTTTATCTTCAGTGCTTAGCAGAGTGCCTGACATATAATAGACACTTAATAAATGCTTTTGGACTTGACTTTAAAGTCTCTTCTGCCTCTAAATCTATGTTCCTATCATCCTAAGTCATTGTTGATAATAGGCTGAAGACTACTAACATCTGCTATTCCCTTTGGTTTATTTGCATTTTGTATTCTTCTGAAATGGTAGTATTCTGTGATTTGCAGCCATATGACATTGCTGTGTGATTGCTTTTCCATCTAAACCAAGACCTGAGTGGAGTCCCCAACAGAACCCTCATGACATGGGAATCACTAAGCAGTGAAACAATTATCATGAATGGCCATGGAATTCCATTTTCTGGAATCCATTATGCAAGTCATAAGGTAATTCTCTACTACCTTTTTTTTTTTAATCACGTCCGATCCCTGGAGCCAAATCACAAACACCAATCCTACACTTTTCTTCTCAATTAATGAATATCCAAGTAACTGCTATAGTTCTCTTACTTTTGACTGTGAAGACCCAGCCTATGGAAACACCATTGAAGATAGACTAGTAGAAACCATGATTCATCAGTGTAATACTCAGTGGTAACCTGTTTTTCTGCCAGAACTTGGAATTGGGTCCTTAGAATCTAGAGTAGCTTTTAGTAAGTAAAAAAAAAAAAACAAAAAAAAATAGAGGGAAAGCTCTGTGTGTGTGTGTGTGTGTGTGTGTGTGTGTGTGTGTGTGTGTGTGTGTGTAGGGGGAAACAAGGAGAAAGCCAAATATGGAAAAATATCGATGATAGAGCAGAAAAAGAGAAAAGGGACAGAGGAAGGAGGAAGATGGGAAGAGAGGGGAAGATAACAAAAAAGTAAGCATAGGAAGTGTGTTTCTATGCAGTCAGTCCTGAGAGACCCTGTTAGCCAGCAAAAATGAAATAATTGTATTTTTGCTTTCCTACAATATGCAAACAAATGATTTAGTTGCTAAACATGTGGTTATTGAATTCTGAGAAATTTCCCTTCCTAAAAATGCAATATTTTTGTGACAACATTGTCAGCAATGCCAGATTGCTTTTCTATTTCAGTGAGGCTGGCATCCAATGTGCCATCTATACCCAGATTCCAAATGATTGCTTTTATGTATTTTTTTGTGTAAGCAAGAATTAATTACATGCTTAGAAATGTGAGAAATGTGTTAACCTTCCCATTATTTTTCAGTGCCCAGGAGAATTGGAGTTTGGGCCACAATGGAGAATTTAATTATTTTTCATGATAAATTTTTATTTATGTTAATATCCTTGAGGGCCTAAATATCTGTTATTAAGCACATTCACCATTTGTTTTACTCCAAATCTTTGTAAGCTGTGCCTTTAATCTTTCTACTTTTAGAAGCTTTTGACACTATTGAAAGTACTTTAAACCTGTGAACAAAGGATTATAAAATCATTCTTTCTGTCTGTCACATATGTTCCTCCTTAGTAATTTCATACTGAGAGCTAATTTCAATGAAATTTGATGGAGGAACCTGACAACTCCCCATCTCCTTGGTTCATAGAACAAAGAACCACAGAACCTCCGTTACAGATGACCACAGGGGTCTTCTAGTCATCCCTCAGTGGGGCAGAAGCCATGTCTGTTAGATCCCCAACACATATCCATCCAGAGTCTGCTAGAAGGCCTCCAAAGATGGGGAACATGCTAAGCATTGAAACAGCCCATTCCACTTTGAGGTAGCTCTAATGATTAGGAAGATCATCCTTACAGCAAGTCAAAATTTACAACTACCGCCATTGTTTTTAGTTCTGCCCTGAATAATCAAGTGAAATAAATCTAGTTCCTCTCCTGTACAACTGCTTTTCACAGACCTCTATTCGGCCATCATGTCTCTTCTTCTCTAGGCTAAACATCTCAAAGAGTCACAGGATCTCAGAATTGAAAGAGTTCTCAGAGATCATTCAGGCAACTCCTTCCATGAAAAGGAAGACCTTCACAGCCTCCCTAACTAGTAGCTATCCAGCCTCCATTGTAAAGACCTCCAATGCTGGAGAACCTATTATCTCCTGAGATGACCTATTCCTAATTGAATATATATACACACACATATACACATATATGTATATATATACATACACATGTATATGTATATATGTACACACATATATGTCTTTGTGTGTAAGAACATTGCATTAGAATCTTACTCTCCGTAGATTCTATCCATTCCATCTGGTTCTGCCCAATGGGGCCAAACTGAACAAGTCCCATTTATCTTTCACATAATAGTCCTTCAAATACTAGCTATCACTTTCTTGTATAAATCTTCTCTTTGCAAGGCTAAATACCTCTCCTGGTGCTTTCAAGTGATATGCCTATGAAAACATTTATAGTACCATCACCATCCTAGTTGCCTCCCTCTGGATATGATACAGGTTATTACTTCCTTTTTTAAATGAGGTGCCCAGAACTAAACATGTACACTAAATGTTGTATTGTGACCAGGCCAGGGCAGAATACAGCAGGTTTAGGGGCATCTAGGTGACACAGTGGATAGAGCACTGGCTCTGGAGTCAGGAAGACCTGAGTTCAAATCCGGCCTTAGACACATAACACTTACTAGCTGTGTGACTGTGGACAAGTCACTTAATCCCAATTGCCTGGCAAAACAAAAACAAAAACAAAAACAAAAAACAAACAAACAAAAAAACAAATACATCAGGTTTGTCACCTCCCTTGTTCTGAGTACTTATTCCAGGACTTTAATAGTTAAATGTCTGAGATCACTCACTAATATGGGTACTTCCTCAAACTAAGCTAATCACAACTCATCCATGCACCTGATTCTAGGCAACCTTTGGTCATGTGGATCTTATAAATCTTCAACATGGTGATCACTCAACATTCTGAAAGTATTGCTCTATTCTTTTGACATTGTGGGCTGTGCCTGAGCTACTCATCAGTCTTGACCCATCACTGACACATTCCTCTGGTCTTACATTTCCCTCTTTCATGTCGTCTTTTAAACCAGTTCTCTTGTACAATTAAATGTGGGCAATGCTCATACCACTACAAACCTCTTCATTGCTCTTTGGATAAACTCCAACTTTAATTCTTCAAAGTTTGTTACACTCCGTTCTCTGTAACATCACTAGAAGAGTTTTTATTGAATACCATGCCTCACCTAATGCATCTTGTGATTGCAAATAGATATTTTGGCTATCACAGTGTTGACTTGTATTAAAGTTGAAGTCCATTAATATCCCCAGATATTTCTATTATAACAGTTCTAGATAGGAACAGAAATTATATTTCTATTACTCCTCCCCAATCCTGAACTTATACAGCTGATTTTTTTGATCCCATTAGTAAAATGTAAAACTTATCTCTATTAAATTTTATTAGATTTGACTCACCTTTTAACCCTATTAAAATCTTTGTATATTCCAGATCTTCATGCCTTCCACCTTTATACCACCTGCAAATCTCAAAATCATATCTATTTCTCCATCTACATCATTGATTTAGAATGCTGAATAGCACAGGTCTAAGGACAGTGCACTAGGGCACTAAACTAGAGACTTGCCTTCAAGTTGACCTGACACATTTATGACTCTGCTTTGGGTGCAAGCATTCAAACAATATATCCACCTAACTACGTAATTGTTTAGTATGGTAGTATGACTACAATATTTCAACTTGGCTATAAGGATAGCATGAGAAATTACATCAAATGTAATAACTTGCTCTATTTTTAATGATTTTTTAAATGAAGATACACCTTCTCTCCTCCCATCTCTTCTCCCCCTACCATTGAGAAAGCAAGAAAAAATCAAAAATCTGTCACAAATATGTATAATCAAGCAAAAAAAGAAAAACAATTACAAAACCAAAAAACTTACATTGGTAATGTCCAAAAAAAAAATAAAAGTCTCAATCTGTACTTTAAGTCCATCAATTGTCTATCTGGAAGTGGGTAACATGTTTCATCATAAGTCCTCTGGAGTCCTGGTTGGTCATTGTATTTTTCATAGTGAAATGTCTTCTTCTTAGTGAAACTATGGTGGTTCTTAGTGATCCCCATTTCTATTTCTAAGCATTCAAACATATACATACATACATACACACACACATATATATGTATATACATATATATATATACATTCTAGAATATTTCCAGATATCCAAGTCAAGCTTATCAGTCTATACTTTGCAGAATCTACCTTCTTCCCTTTTTTAAATATTGTACTATCTCTCCTGTTAATGATTTTTCAAAGATTTCCAAGAATGGCTCCACAAACACATATACTAGTTTATCTATGACTCTGTAATATAATAAATCTGGGCCTGGTGACTTCAACTCATTGAAGACCAGCTTCACGGAAAAATGTACTTTATATTTTATCTTTTGATTTTGTCCTACTATTTATTGTTGTCTCATGGAGTCATTGTCTTTGGTCTAATTTAATTTTTAAGTCTTTATTTGAGCAAGGTTTTGTAACTCCCGTACTTATTTATCTCCTTCCATTTTTCCCTCTAATACTCTCATTTCATTTTTAATTTTTTTTTTTTAGTTTTTAGGCTATTGGTGTTAAGTGACTTGCCCAGAGTCACACAGCTAGTAAGTGCCAAGTGTTTGGTCTGAGGCCAGATTTGAACTCAGGTCCTCCTGACTTCAGGGATGGTGCTCTATCCACTCTTTTTTAATTTTTTAAACCATAATTTTATTTCTTCCTAGAATTCCAGTAGAGCTTTGTATCAAATTTGTGATTTTTTTTTAAGTTTTGGTTGTAGGGGATGTGTAGTTATTCCCTTTCTCTGAGTCTATATCTTGAATGTGTCTAGTTTCATAATATTTCTTTAACATCTGATTCTTATTCTGTTTGCACATTTTTCCCAGCTTTTCTTCCTAAATTGAGACTTTGTGGGGAGACCTACTTTGGTCCTGCTCTGAGGTCTGAATAATAGCACTGTGTTCTTCAAAGACATCAGGAGCAGTTTCCATCAATGTGCTGTAAACTGTACAGGACTCTGTGATCCAGAATATACCCTGATCAGTGCCCTCCCAGTCTGAGCTCTGTTGACTCCCGACCCTATTTCAGGATCAGAGCAAAACTGTTGTAGGATCCAAGAATCATTGGCTATGCTCTGATACAGGCTCCTGTTTCCTTGCTCTGAGTATACAACTTCAGGTTCTAGGCTTCCATAGTTTTCCTCTGGTGTCTGATTTGGAAGATTTCTGTGAGTTGGGCTCTCAGGCCAGACTTCCCTAATGCCCATAGACTTCGGGTTGTCTCTTTGTGTGGACCTTGGTTGGCAAAATGTACATATTTTGTCTTTTCTTTGGGTTTCTTGAATGTTAATAAGTCTGGTACTATGTACATTCAGCTTTGCTAAAGTTATTGTGAGAGAACTAAGCTGTTCTACTTGATCCCCTGTCTTGCGGTGAGTCTGAAGCCAATTTCTTTAACTATTTCTCATATTCTATCATTATGAATCCCTTTGGCATCCTGGCTGCCCCTGTCTAAATTAGATTGTCAACAGCCTTCCTAAAATGCAAAGCCCAGAACTGAATAAAATTCTAAAAAGATTAAATGAGCTATTTGTAAAGTACTTTGCAAACCATAAAAGGCTGTATTTGTGGATTTTTTTTAAGTTCCAAAAATGGTATCTGGCACATTAGTAGGTGCAATATAAGCATTTTTTCCTTCCTTTCATCTATTACTATTATAATTATTATTACTCCAGAAGTACTATGAGTAGAACAGAGTACAAATTCAAATTTAACCAACATTTTGAGCACCCACTTTGGGTAGAGTATTGTGCTTAGCATTTGGATGTACAAAGAAAAAACAAAACGGCCATGCCCTCCAGGAGTTTATATTTTCCTGGAGAGACAGAATATGCACAAAACTAATTATGATACAAAAAAATTAAGGATGAAGAAAACACTGGAACCTAGGAGTAGAGATGAAGAGGGAACACATGGAAAGATTCTAAGAATTCACACAGAAGTGGGAGATCAGATGTAAAGTTGGGACAACTAATAATTTGATTTGACAGGACTATGGAGTTCATAAAATGAAGTATGGGGAACTCTGGATAGAAAGATAGGAGCAATGGGATTCTTGGATACTAGGTTTCTATCAACATTGCCTAAGATCTCATTGCCTTTCTATCACTATTGACTCAAATTGAGCTTGAAATATACTAAAGCTTTGGAGAGCTAGGTGGTATAGTGGATAGAATGTTGGACTTGGAATAAGGAGGCCCTGAGTTCAAATCCTACCTCAGACACTTCCTCAGCTGTATGACTCCAAGCAAATCACTTTAATTTCCTCATCTCTAAAATGAAGATAATAATAGCTCTCTTCCTCACAGAGTTCTTCTGAGGATCCCATGGAAAGGCACATTACTAACTGCTTCCCCATTCTGCTGCCAGAGGTGTGAAGGGCAGGGTGGAGTGGGTGATGGTTGTGTCTATCACTTCTCCCAAACTATGTCTTTCCAGACCTTTATTGTTACACTTAGAGTATGTAAAGTGCTTTACAAATCTTAAAGCATTACAAAAATGCTCACTAATTATGATTAAATCTCCCAGATAGTTTTCAAATAAACTCCATCCTATACTTGTGAATTTGATTTTGGACTCAAGCAAAGACTTTACATACCATATATCTCTAATATATTTAATCATATTCAGCTGATTGTTCTAGCCTGTCAAGGTTTCTGAATTCTTACTCTGTCATCCAGGAGGTTAGCTGAACCTCTCAGCATCTTGTCAATTGAAAATTTGAATAGCATTCTACCTGCACTTTTAACCAAGTCATTGATAAAAATTCTAACAGCACAAAGCCAAGCATAGATCCCTGGGGTACCCTACAAGAGATTGCCTTCTGAATTTATATCAAGCCATTGAGGATCACTTTTTTGGTCTGGTCATTCAAATATTTCAGAATCTACCTAACAGTAATGCTGTCTGTCCCACATCTCTTCATTTTCTACATAATACAAGAATGAGAACCGTTGTCAAATGCTTTGCTAATATCATTCCCCCAATTAACCAGCACAGAAACTCTGTCCAAAAAAAAAATGAGGCTAATCTGGCATGATCAGTTTTTTTGTGAAATCATACTGATTCTTTATGATCACTTCTTTTTCTAAATATTTACTATTTCTTTAATTGTAAGTTCTGGAATTTTGCCGGGAATCAAAGTCAAGCTCACTAGTTGATAGTTGGCTCTGTTCTCATTCTGACCTGAAGACTGGAACCTTTGATCTTCTCCCATCTTGCAGTAACTGTCGCATTCTCCACTCTTTCAAAGATCACTGGTACACTAATCATCACATTTGCCAACTTCCTGCTACTGTTGTCCCATCATTTCAGTTGTGTCTTCATGATCCCATTTGGGGTTTTCTTGGCAAAGATACTGGAGTGGTTTGCCAATTGCTTCTTCAGCTCATTTTACAGATGAGGAAACTGAGGCAAACAGGGTTAAGTGACTTGTCCAGAGTCACACAATGAGTAAGTGTCTGAGGTCAGATTTGTTTTTTGTTTGTTTTTTGTTGTTGTTGTTGTTGTTGTTTTAGGCAATTGGGGTTAAGTGACTTGCCCAAGGTCACACAGCTAGTAAGTGTCAAGTGTTTTTGGTCTGAGGCCAGATTTGAACTCAGGTCTTCCTGACTCTAGGCTCAGAACTCTATCCACTGTGCCACCTACCTGCCCTAGCTTACTAGTATATTGTTCATATCAACTTAGAGACTTGTAATCAGTAAGATTTACTACCTCTTTATTTATGTTGGGTTCCTACTCCACAATAGCTACCTTTGTCCTATCCAGTCTAAAGAATATTCCCCTAGACAGTGGAAATCGGAGCAGATGTAAAGTATCTCTGCCTTCCCTCTGTTATTCATTATCTTTGTCCCATCTGACACAGGCAGAGGTTGTTTCTTTGATATTCTCCTTTTCTATAAAATAGCTTCTGCATATGCTTCACACACACACACACACATACACACACAACTTTTGTGTTGTCCAACCTGTTGTTGAAGTGGATAGAACACTGGATCTGGACTCAAGAAGACTTGAGTTCAAATCTAACCTCAAATACTAGCTTTGTGACACCTGGGCAAATCACTTAACCTCTATCTGCCTCAGTTTTCTCATCTGTAGAATAGGAATAATGATAGCAACTATTTCCCAGGATTGTTGTGAGAATAAAGTAAGATAATATTTGCAAAGTGATTTGCAAGTCTTAAAGTTCTATATGAATGCCAGCTACTATCCTGAAAGGATCGTGTCATCTTTTTGTATTAGTGTTTCATACCCCAGTCTTACTTCTTCTCTCTTCCGCAAATATCTTCTCTAAGTCTAAGTTGGTTGATGAGTACCTTGAGCATATGAATTGGTATCTTTAAACAGCCCCATTTCTTCATCATTATAATTCTTCCACTGTTTGTCTTCTATTCATTCTTAAAAGCTACTAATTTCTCCCAGGCTAATTTCCCCTGTAAAATTTTATGAGATGCTACCTGTACTATGAATTTTTTGGAAATTTAAATTCTAGGGTGCATGTCAGACTATGTGCAGCTTTTCTTTTCTTCTCTATCACAAATTCTAAGATAGAATAGTAAGGTTTCCCCAAGGTTTCTATTATTTTCATCTCTGCAAACAATTCATCCTTATTAGTGAAAATCAGATCCAAAATGCTCCAAATCTTCTGCTGATCAGTTCCTCTATCCTTAGAATGATGAAATTATCATTAAGGAAAATTGAAATGTTACTAATGTAATAGTTTATCCACATGTAATCAATAGTCACCATATATAATTTTTAAAAAAGCATGTTACATAAAATAAGATAGAGGAGGTAATGCTGAGTGAAGGAAGCCAGGAATATGACACCTAGGGATTCCCCAAGGACATATCTCTCTCAAAATATCTCCTTTACTAGTCTAAAAGGAATTTATGTCATTCTGATCAATTTCTCAATCTCTCTTTATTTAAAATAATTCTCCTACTTATTACCTTGGGCTAGCTAAGGAAGACTATTAGAGGCAGCACCACTGGGTTAGCAATCTCCCATGGAAAGGCACAATTACTCAGGTGCCTCTCTGCTCTTGGTGAGGAGGGGAGGGTGGCTCAGGGAATAGATGTATCTACTAGTTTCCCAAGCTATAATTTTTCCTGGCTATTGATGCAAGTAACAGCAAACACAAAACCAAATTTAGTGGCCACTAATATGTATATCTATGTGTCTATATATCTATACCTATCTATACATCTGGATGGGGGGGGTACTGCCAAGATAACTTGGTTGGCTCCTGTCTCTATGCTTTTGCACAAGCTGTCTACCTTGTCTAGAATGCACTCTCTCCTTATTGTTAACTCTTGGAATCTTGAATTTCCTTCAGAGCTCAATTCAGATGCCCCCTCCTCCATTAAGCCTTTCCTGATTCCTCCAGCCATTAGTATTTCTCCCAAACCAAATTACCTTGTGCTTATTTTGTATATAATGGTGTGTGTGTGTGTGTGTGTGTGTGTGTGTGTTATATTCCCAAATAGAATGTAAAGGCTCTGAAGCCAGACATCATTTACAATTTTTTTTCTTGGTTCAGACCAGTGAGTTTAATTACTTAAATGTAGCATATGGTATTCCTGATACGGAAAACCTCTCAATAAATGCAAATACATAACTCATCTGTCACTTATAGTCAAAGAAAGTTACCTAGGATATTGAGAGATTAAGCAACTTGCCCATGGTCAACTAAAACAGTATGTGTCAGAGATATGACTTGAACCCAGGTCTTCCTAATTCAAAGGTTGTTCCTCTATCCATTATTCCATGATGCTCATTACATAGAAGTGATAAATGCTTTTTGGATTGCATTTAATGGAAATGAATTGCTACTGTTCACATTTTTTTCCTGTGTAAATCATTTTGTTGTGATAGGTTATTAGAGCTTGAAGAGACCTTAAAGATCATAGAATAATAAGAGATTTACAGCTAGAAGGGACTCTGGAGGTCATCTCCTCAAATGCCCTCATTTCTATAGGAGAGGAAACTGAGTTCCAGAGAGGTTATTAGATGACTTACCCATGGTCATGTAGACAGTGAAACTTGAATGAGGATTTGAACTCAATTGTTCTGATTCCAAATATTAGACTCTTTCCATTGCCTCTTGATTGTCTTGATCAACTAGACTATCTACTTGAGCCTCTGCCTTTTGTAGAGGGGGGATACCAAATTCCAAAGGTGAAATAACTTGCCCAAAGTCACTTAACTGACAGGTTTCAGAGTCAGTAGTGGAACTCAGATTTTAAAGAAAATTTTCCTAGTCCAGTGCTCTTTCCACCATATTGCTGTGCCTTTAATACTGCTTTGTGTTGTTATTTTATTTCAGGGAGGAAGCCAGTGTGGAAAGAACACTGGACCCCAAATTATAATTATACATATTGATACAATATATTAATATAACATAAAATGTATTGTCTCCAAAATCTTGCTTTAGTGAAATTTAAAGTTTTAATAACTTCAGATGTATAAATGCTACAAACTTACAAAAATACAAATGATTAATTGTTCAACATTTTAAAATACTGACATGTTTCTTATTATAATTCAACCTAACCATCATCTTGTGCTATACATCACTCTAGTCCATTTTTAGACTTGGTCAAAACTTTAATCATGGCTACTTGTGACTGAAAGGATTGTGTATATAATCTTAGCCTTAAGATCATCCAAAGAACAAGGTTTTGGTATGTAGGCGACAGTTTTCACACCACAAGAAAAAAATCTAATGGAGATAGTTCAGCTGACTGAGGTGCTTAAGTCAGAAGATCTCTTCTATTGATTCAATGGTCTGAGAAAGTGTCATCCAGAAACTGCCGTACATGCAATACATAATGACAGGATGTTCTGTCTTGTTTGTTGCTGCCTTTTAAAATTAAAATTTTATTCTTTTTTTGTCTTTTTGTATTAAAGTTTAAAATGAATAAAAACTTTAAAATAAAAAAACTTAAAAATAAAATTAATATATTTTTGGTGTTATTAAAACTTAAAACTGCACTAAGATTTTGGGGATACCCTATACACATGTGTATATAAGCAGATATGTATATGTGTATGTACATATATATTATGTATACATGCACATACTTTATACATAAAGCTTTGCAAACTTTAAAGCACTATATAGATGTCCATCAGTTTTTGTCATGTCTTCTCAGTTATAGCGTAGGTTCATGTGTTTTAATTTTATTTTATGCCTCTTCCCCTACCTTTTGTGTTGGAACATATTTCTACTTACTTATTATAGACACTCAATGAATATTTGCCAAATCACTGGTAAGCCAAACACATTTATGAAAACAATGTTGATGCTGTCTCACATTTAAATGTGTGCTAAGGTTTGCAAAGTGCTTTACACATATCTCATTTGATCTTCACAGCCACTCTATTAAGTAGGTGCTTTTATTGTATTTATTTTTTGCAAGTGAGGTTGAGTGACTTGCAGCAAAACTAAAGTCATACAGCTGGTTAGTATCTGAGGTAGGATTCAAATTCAGGTCTTCCTGACTCCACAGCTAAAAAATCTACTTGCTCTGCTGTACTGCCTCTCATAACTGTTGCAAGGATTTCATTAACTGGCTTCACGTTTTTTCCCCAAAGGAGTAAATGATTCCAAGACTCATATGATCATAGAGCTAGAGCTCAAAGGGGCCTCAAATTCTATCAGTGTTCTTATTTTTCAGATGAGGAAACTGAGGAGCAAAGAGATTAAATGACTGGCCCAAGGTCACACAGTCAGTGTCAGAAAGGAAATTTGAACCCATGTCCTCTGACTCCATAGTCAGTATTCTTTCCACTGTGTCACTTATTATGTGCCGATATTAAGACTTCGGGGGGGGAGGGGGCAGCTAGGTGGCACAGTGGATAGAGCACCAGCCCTGAAGTCAGGAGGACCTGAGTTCAAATCTGGCCTCAGAACAAACACTTGGCACTTACTAGCTGTGTGACCCTGGGCAAGTCACTTAACCACAACTGCCCCCCCAAAAAATTTTTTTAAAAATTAAAAAAAAAGACTTTAGGAGAGTGGTTCTCAAATTTTTCAATATGAGGACTCCTTCAGCACAAAAGATTCCGCAGATCAAGGACCTTACCCCAGTAAATTGATGTTTTCCAGTTGAATGTGAAGAGTGTGATTTTGCTGTTGATTAAATGCCAGTGATGTTAAGTCTGATTTTTACTAAATGTCACAAGCAAATTTTGAATCCCTTCTTAGAAACAAAAGTAAAGACACCATCACATGAAAATAGATACATGACAAAGACAGTTGCTAATGGATGATGAGTAGTCCCTAGGCCATACTTTGAGACCTTCTACTTAGAAGACTATCATAAGCCAGTTAAAGGACCAGAAATTAAGGACCCTGGGGAAAAGAAGGCATTGAGGAGCTCTTACAGAAATATCAATCCACATAAGTTTAAATCCATTTCTCAGAAGATGGTAAGTAGTACCTGTCCACTAATTGATGTTATATTTGGGGGCAGCAATATAGAAAATTCTTCAGGTAACAATAATATTAACAGCAACAAAATAATAATAAAAACTATACTTCAATTTGTTTAACACCTTTCATTATTTTTTTCTCAAAAGATTTCTCATCTGTTACTTCATTTTTATCAGCACCACAGCGCTGTGATGGAGGAGGGCAGGGTTTAGTATCACCATTTCACAGACGAAACTAAGACAAAGAATAGCTGAAGCCCAGTTCGAGTGTCTTGTCCGTTGTGAAGTTTTCCTAACTGGAAATTTGCAATCCTTTCTTGAATATCAGGGAACTTTGTTTATTCATCTTTTATGCATTCACCACATTCTAGTTTATATCAGAGTTCTTGGTCTTCCTGACTGTACTGTAAACTCTCTGAGGGTAGGGACTCTTAATTATTTTTGTAGTTTCTTCAAAGCTTACCTATCTTGCACTTGATAAATGTTTGTTGAAGGTTGTTGTTGAATGGTGGAGTAGTGTAGAATGTTGAAATTAAGGTTTCTGAGAGAGGCCTTGCATTCTCCTTTGCTAATAGTATTTTGCATTAGAGCAGATGCCCATCCATGTGGGATAACTTAGTTGCAATCCTGCCAAGAGGTAGGAAGTTGGCTCACAATCTCTACATGATCATTGGGTTATCCTTCCATACCTATGGTTTCCAAACCAAAACTTACAGGTATTAAAGGCTCTCTCCCCAAATTTTCCAGAAGCTAATTCAGAATATTGTATCTGTTCTCTCCTACAGAGCTATTTGTTTGAAACACTGGACAAGTCTATTAGTATGAAGTTTCTAGAGTGCTGAACAATGGGTCTAGTCACTTGATGCTTAATGATTGTGAAGATGGCCTCAAATACCCTGATGGTTGACTTGGTCACTGTTTGTAGAAACAGCCAGGATTCCTAACAAGGAGCCCTTGTTCCTGAACAAGTTGCTATTGTATTTGAAAAAGTAGCAAGAGACAGCTAACTCTGAGCCCAGATTTTCTAGGGAGGCTTATTTTGTTTATCATTAGTTGAGCCATGCAAATTGTTTCTTAGATCCTTTATTTTATTTATTTCTGATTTCTACTTAACTGCTTCCAAATAGTATTTGAGATGATAGGCTTCTCTCTTTGCTACTCTCTGGATAATACTATGAGGTTGGGCTCTCAGCCATTACTGTTGCTAAAGGTCTCGTACAAAGTGGTAGACATTTAGGGAAAATTAAAAGAGTTTCAGCAGAGGCACAGAGTGAATTCAAGAAAGTCATGAACAGAGCAAGGAGGGGCATAAAGCATAGCCAGACTGGACCTCCTCAGGACTCAGGAGAAACAGACCAACAGGAGAAGGGAGGCCCAAGGGTGGAGGAAGGTTCCAGAGTGAGAAGGCCACAAGCAGTAATGGTATTTCCAGGGTGAGAAGGCAGCTATCTCTTGTCTTTCAAAGGTACCACCAAATGGAATAGGTAGAATCTGATGGCTTAGAGTTGTAAAGGGGAGTTCTCTGCCATGAATCAGTCTCCTATGACTCCTATATCACCTTCATGTCATGAGCTTCCCAAACCTTAAAATTTTTCTCTCATGAAAGGTAGATGTGCCCCTCTGAAATAGCTGTAGTTTTCTAGATTGAGTTCCTTGTAGCTACAAATCAATCAGGGAATTCTCTTGCAACTACAATGGTTGGCT
The DNA here is from genome assembly GCF_900497805.2 of Vombatus ursinus. Classification (NCBI taxonomy): domain Eukaryota; kingdom Metazoa; phylum Chordata; class Mammalia; order Diprotodontia; family Vombatidae; genus Vombatus; species Vombatus ursinus. The sequence continues at coordinate 6,321,906 of NW_020954576.1, forward strand.
AACAGAGATCATTCTCTAGCACAAGCAGAAAAACTAATTTAGCCCTTCTTTGCAATGTGCATGCCAATCTAGAGTCCACCAGCAATGAATGTTTTGGAATGGAGACTTCTGAGACAAAGATACTGGAAAAATAAGGAGTAAAGAGACAGAGCACAGATGTTCAGGGTCTGAACTGTATGTTGGCACCCTGTCAGGAGATTCCTATGCCCAGGCTTGTCTCCTTCCACTCCCCTCCTCCCCCCACAGCTCTTTTCTTCAAAGAATTTAGGAGTTAAGAGATAGGAAACTCTTCAAAGAATTTCAGCAGCAACTGCTGAACTGCTGTTGTGAAGACTGCTCTTGGGTCAAGATTGAAACTGAGATCAGTGTGATCATTAGGGCTATTATGGTATCCTTGGATGATGGGACATGGCTGTGATAAATAAAACAAGGTCAATGATATTGTCCTTCAGAGACATTTTCCTTATTCCAGGGTGTGTTAATTGTATCCTCTCTGGTGTCTAAGCAAGAAAAGCCATTTCTTATCCATGTAATCAGAGATGCTGACTGGTGTTAGATATATAGACTAATTCTTTTCCTCCTCTTAAAACTTATCATCATTGATATGTGTGTATTCACATATGCATATGTATATGTATGTGCATATAATTACCTATACAGGCAGCTAGGTGGCACACCGGATAGAGGGCCAGACTTGGAATCAAGAGGACCTGAGTCCAAATCTGGCCTCAAACACTTACTAGCTGTGCAACCCTGGGCAAATAACTTTTTGCCTCAGTTCCTCATTGTAAAATGAGCTGGAGAAGGAAATGGCAAACCACTCCAGTATCTTTGCCAAGAAAACCCGAAATGGGGTCATGGAGAGTCAGACATTACTGAAATGACTCAACAATAAAAATAGTTATGATTATATATGCATATATGTGTGTATACATACCAAAGTTCATGGTTATTAATATCTATCTATATCTAACCCATCTATATATACATTCATACATATACATATACATGTATATGTGTATATACATATGTACACATAGACACATGCAGATACATGTTTTATATACATATGTGTGTGTATGTATACACATACACACACATATACACACACACACACACCATTAGTGAAGCCCAAGCCCCACTCCATTAGTGAAATTCATCTTTCAGGAGGCAATAAGAGATATATTCAGAACTTCTATAGGTCCTGTATATGTGAATACATATATGATTTATACCCTATATGTATAAAACTATCAAAATTCCCACCCAGAGATTCCACCTGGTAAGCTCATCAAACTGATCAGAGAACTCCCTCGATGAACACTTTGCACTAACTAGATGAGATCTAAGATGAGATTGTCAGAGTCTGGGAAGAGCCAGAGGCAAAAAAGCACATCCACCTATCATAGTGACATAGCAATACTGAGTCCATGGGAAGGGCTGGTGTGGGGAAGAAAGATTGCACTTGTTCTATTTAACCCCAAAGAGCAGAATCAGGAACAATTGGTAGATGTTTCAAAGAGGCCAGTTTTCATACAAGGTTGATACAAGGAAAACTTCCTCATTATTAGGGTTATCCAAAGGGAATAATGGGACAGCTAGGTGGCACAGTGGATAGAGTACTGGGCCTGGGGTCAGGAAGATATGAGTTCAAATTTGGCCTCAGACATAGGCTAGCTATGTGATCCTGGGCAAGTCACTTAACCCTGTTTGCCTCAGTTTCCTTATCTGTAAAATGAACTGGAGAAGGAAATGGCAAACCATTCCAGTATCTTTGCTGGACCTGACTAAAATGACAGAACAGGAACAACAAAAGGGAATGAACTTCTTGTGAAATAGTATACCTTCCTCTCCCCCACCATTGGAGGTATTCAGGCAAAGGTTAGTTGACTACTTGTCTAGCACTTTACAGGGGGCTGGGGGAAGTGGTCCTTCTTTGGGTATGCATTAGTCTAGATGACTTCTGAGGTCCCTTCCAGCCACAGATTTGCGATTCTATGAGGGCTCCCATACAGGTGGAATTAGTTACCTCAAGAGACAGAGACTTCCCCTGTGATTAAGATCTTCAAGCAAAGACTGTATGAGTACTTACCAGTATGTTGTGGAGGAGATTCTTGCTCAGGTATGGGTTAGACTAAATGGCCTCTGGTATCCTTTCCGTCTCCGGAATTTTGCATTTTGTGATTCAGTGGGGTCCCAGTGAACGGGGAGAATCAATATTCCAAGGTCAAAGCTAGGGGCAGCAAAACTATACAACAGGAAAAGGAAAGATCTGAGTATCAGCAAAAAGCTCTTCATTGAATATGTTGTGTGAGGAGCTCACCTTCATCTCTTTACTATATGAGACTAAATCCACCTACCTGATCTGCTGGATGAGCGGCAGCTCAGACCGCTTCCACTCAACTCCAGGGCCTCCTGAATATTTCCTCGGCGGGCATTGTGAGTGGTCAAGAGAACTAGTTTTGGATAATCTCTATATTCTGGGTAAATAGTATATGAAGTCACTACAGAGAATCAAGTGTTAAATACAGTTAGATTAGAGCAGTGGTTCCTGCTTAGTGGTTGGAGAACTCCTTGTGGGTTCACCACAATGATCCAAGTGGTTTGCAGTAAAAATTCTTTAATTATTCCTTAACCAGTAAATAATTGCTTGACTATGTTACGAAGAGATAATAGTAAATATAGGAGGTCTTGCTGAATTTTGCTTAATTCTCATAGAATGTCCTATACAGAATATGCACAACTGTGTCATAGAGTTTTATTTTATATTTACCTTTTAATAATTATACACAGAATAAGATTTTATATTTCATAATTAAAATTTTATACTATAAAATTTAATGTATAGTTTGGGGGGCAAAAGTTATCATTGTAGTTATTATAAGCACTTGATGAATAAATCTTGAAGACTATTATGAGTAGTAGATTAAATTACCATGGGAATTCACAACAAATTTGATGTTGTTTCTGAAATGGATTAACAGAATACAAAATAATGAGAACCACTGAATTAGAATTTGAGGAAAGCAAAGGTTTAAAATAACCCTTAAGAATATTCAAAGGAGTCAACAAGAGATCTATAAAAAGGACTGCTGGGGAGTGGCAAAAGCCTCATGAAATTGGATGTGTTTATTGTTTGGGATGCCATGTGAGGTTTTGCGTTAGTATTGTGGAGAAATTACTTGATTTTTTTATTTTATTTTGAAAGTTACACATTGAATTTATTGAATACTTTAAAAGAAAGCAAGTTCTACATTTCAGAGCCTTGTAGTTTCATATGCAATCCTCTCCTTCTTCATAATGTATATAGGGATGCTTATTTTATTTGATGTTTGTCAACTTTAGAGTTAAAAAAATGAAAAAATAAAGAATAGCACTCTTTTTGAACCTCATTTTCCTCAACTACAAAACGAAGATACAAAGTTGTTATGAAAATCAAACATGATAAGGTAATTTGAAAAATGCATTGAAATCTATAGAATTTTATATGTGTAAATTATTAACATACCTCTTTAATTTTGAAGCTTCCAATTAAATTCAATAACCCAGAATCAGAATTTTTAAAAATTTAAGTTCCCTATAGGGATCATGTATAGATTACATGATTCTTGTAAGGCCACAAAACAAGTACATGACAAAGCCAGATTATAAAACCTGGTCATTTATTCACTGTTAAAACAAACATTTATTGAGTATTTATTATATGCAAAGCACTGTGCTAGGTACTACGTGGGATACGTAGAAAAATATACAGAGGAATAAGACTTTCGTGGAGGAATTACTTTAGAAGAGGAAAATATATCTTTTTTTTCCCCTGTGGCATGCCCAGTTGTGAGATATCCTACAAATGTGGAGAGCCCCTGGGCATATAAAACCCATCCTAGTGATAATGTTAAACTCATATGAGCTAGTGGTTCTGGTGAGGAAGAACATAACATACGTTGACTGGTGAATGGAAAATTACAACATTGAATCTTTTTTTTTTTAGAGGCAATTGGGGTTAAGTGACTTGCCTAGGGTCATGCAGCTAGTGTCTGAGCCCAGATTTGAACTCAGGTCCTCCTGATTCCAGGGCCAGTGCTCTATCCACTGCAGCACCTCGCTGATTCATTTTCTGCCTCATTTCTTATTAAGCTTTAATCACTGAATGGGTGTTGCCTTGGCCAAAGCGAGATCTGTTAAAGACCTTAGCTTGAAAAGGCCAAGGTTCCCCACTGTATCCGGGGCCATCTCCATTTGTCTTGATCTATAGCTGGCCACTGGACCCAGATGGCTCTGGAGGAGAAATAGATGTTGGTGACTTTGCCCAGCCCTTCCTCACTTAAATTCAATACACTTGCATGTCATAGCATCACCTCCCTGATATCATGGTCCTGTTCAAGAATGAAGGACAAACAACAACAGCTAGGCATTATGGAGAAACAAAATTTACATAAGACATGGTCTGTGTTCATTAATCCCCAACATAGACATGATAAGTGCATTAATAAATTATAAAACAAAATACTTTGTGAAGCCTGGGGGAAGATGATTACAAAGCAGCAAGAAAAGATGTCATTTGATTTGGACTTGATAATAGTGCATTGGATCTCAACAGGCTGAGAGAAATTATTTTGCTATTATATTAATAACCAATTATGAATTTGGGATCAAGGCTTTTCTTCTTCATTTCCTCATTTAAGGTCTAGTCTGGGTAAAAAGTCGGTCTCTGAAGGACATGACTGATTGATGAGATTGTCCTAGCCCTCAAAGTACATCTCTTTCATCTTGGGCAGGACCTCAAGAACTAGGAGACCTTGTTTTTGTTTATGTTTAGAGTATAAACAAAACCAAGTCTAAATGAATTCTTACCCCAGGAAAAGAGCCCCACCCTTGTACCACTCCACTAGAGTTTAGGGTAACCTAGCTCATGAAGGAGAAAACCAACCAGAGAGGTCTGGATGGAGATAGATTTCCTCTGTCCAAATTGCTAGAGGCGGCTGAGTCCTATGATCAAGCCACATTCTCAGCAGGAGGAGCTGAAGACTTCTAGCCCACCTCCTCATTAAATGTCCACTAATCAGGGTTGATTTTCACTTGTCAGGGAAATTTCCTTTCAAAAAATTATTTAAGGCTTTCAGTCTCTCCATGTTTTTGTCTGTGGCTATCAAGAAAAAAAAAACACTGACCATCAATTTATTGATAATTAGCTAATCTAATTAATAAATTGATTATTAATTACCCTGGGTAATTACTCAGGGTTTTTCATTTGTCACAAGACAAAGAAAGGAGGGAGAATATTCTGGCCATAATAAACAGTGTTAAGTGAGGAAGAGACTATATCTAGAAAGACTGTAAAGCTTAGGTTTTACTTGCAGTTTGAGTTGTTCTGGGAAATAATGGAAAACCAAGATGGCTGTGAACTGTAGAGTGGGAGGTAGGCCAAAACAGAGTGGCTAAAACTACAGCTGAAACTATCAGAGTGACTGTTGTCTCTACCAAGTATTTGGGGAGAGAAGCTGGCAGAGAAAAAAAAAAGGAAGAAAAAACAGTGAGTCAACAGAATGGATCTATAACGTAACATGGAAGGAAAAAAGAGAGAGAAAAAGGAGTTCTCAAGCCAGTGGTAAAAGCTGTGACTGACATAGTCAAGATAAGAATGGTGATGTAACACAGAATGACTGTGAGGGGAGGAGCTGGTGTGAGAACTTTGGAGAAGAGAGACATACTTCTTTTTATCTTCTTTGAGAGAGGACTGGTGTGATTTCAAACTCTCTCCTCATCTAGCTATAGAAATGTGGAGAGAGACACATAGACTTAAGATGCAGTAGACACATAGGGAAAGTTAACTCCTCAACATGTCACTGATTTGCAGTTTGCCTTCCAAGAGATTTCAGGGAATTGCTCCTTGAGTGAGATAAGGACCTCCCTCTTGGTTAAGGGAGAGCTCATCTCTCTCCCCTTGTAAGAATTCATTCACTCTTTTGTGTTTTTTGATATATTCTAATCTGTATAAGTACCCCAATTTCTGTATGCTATCTGTTTGGATAAATGGGTTTACTCACTATTTATTATGTGTGATGATCTTCTGAAAACTAGCATTTTGTAGGAATGAGTCAGACTGGTAAATATAAGGTAAGATCTATTCTCTCTCTTTTAAGTGATGGTGACTAAGGAAGCTAGTGACTCTACTTTGAGCCTAAAATTTGTTCTTCTAAACCAGCAATATTAAAAGAATCATAGAGATATAATTCTAGTCCAATATCCTCTTGGAGACAGGAGTGCATAACAGCCAGCCTGATAGTACTCAGGACAACTCCAGGACTTGAAAACCTTTGTTCTCTCGGCCAGCTGTTATACTGGCTCTCCTTTCCTCAGACCTCAGGTTGTATCTAGCGGTCTTCCACAAAACACATTTGTGAATCTATATAACTACCATGGGCAGCACGTATCTTATGATTACTGTGACCACAAATGACAAGAGGAAAATCTTTTCAATCAAAATGCTTTGGCATCTTAGTAGACAATGCATTATGCCAGCATTTTTTATTGGAATAGAATATCGGTCTCTTTTGGCCTATTATACTTTGGGCTATGATTTTCGAATGAATCAGGTCACACAGCCTGCTCATTTGCGTTGGTAAATTATTCATAATGGCAATTTGCTAGAAAATAAAGATGTTGCCTTTTGCAAATCCATCAAGGAAATGGCATATTCCTGGTGGAACACCCACCCTCAGTTGAATCTGACAGCACCTCTACCTTTTGGGTGGGACCTTTCCCAGGTTAATGGAAAGAAAAAAAAATAGGGAAATGAATGTTGAACTCTTAAGTAAAAAAGGAAATGGAACCTTCCTTCCCTTCATCCCCAAACTTACTTATTAAAACCTAATCTGTTCTTCCAGCTGAATTGCTCCCTCCATGTGCTCTGAATTATTAGTGAATAAATATGCTCAACAATGACTGCTGTGATTCTACATATCTCTGACCCCCTCCCCCTACATATACACCACTTTCCACTCTCTGTCTTTGTCTTATTAGATAGCACATGGCAGACTTAAGAAAACTTTTGGTGCAAGAGCTTTAGGCTTTTTGAAAGGCTTCTGTGCCATATATTTAAAGCTTAAGTTAATTAATTTCTACCAGCTTTATTAGTGACAAATGATAGACAGTAATGTTTGGAATAAGTTGAGTAGTCTGGCAGAGGTAGGGAGAACTGCCCTCAGCAGAACATCAGAATGGAGACAGAATTATTGGCACCAACTGGTCATCCCCATCAACTCCTCCTGATTATGAAGTGCTGTATCTATTTGACTACCAGATTCTTTTTTTCCCCCATTTTCAACCAAGCTTTTAATGAAAAGATCATAAAATAGCAGCTTCTCATCACCGTACATTAAGACTCTGCACTTCTGAATGGAGATCAGACTTTCTGAATTTCTCTTATGACACTTGCAAGTCACAGGTCCCAATGTCTCTGACCTGAATTCCAAAATCTGGAGGGAAATGAGTCAAGTAATGCCAAGGGCAGTGACTGGCACAGGAGTGCAGTCCTGGAAGCCCTCCTCTCCCTCCCAGGAAACAGGAGATTCCTCTTTCAGTTTGACTTAAATGAAAACAGCTATAACCCTACCCCCACCTGTTCCAATCCCCCCCCACTCCCAGAACGAGGTATTTGCAAAATGAGTCAGTCCCCAGCCTGAGGCCCCAAGGGCTCAAATACTGAGCAGGCAGGGACGGACATGGGAGGTTCCCCTCAGCACCTGGCCCCCTGGGGTCCCACTGAGTGTGTCTATGGGGATAGCCCTGGAGAATCACCCTGTCCTGAGCTCCTGAGGCAGCATTTCTGATACTACTAGATTCTTGATGTTTCTTATAACAAGGATGGAGGAGATAACAGTGGACAATAGAATAGTATTAAAAGGGAAATTCTATGTTCAGGTCTTCTCTCTAAACAGAGGCAAAACTCAGAAAAAGAAAACTAAAAATGAGTTTATTAGAAACACATTGGTGAGCTGGCCACGAGTGCCAACTGGGGATTCAAAATGGAGATTGCTTTTAAAGACAACTTTTCATGATAAGAGCAACATAATCCTAATAGGGAGACATTTACAAAAGGGATGGGTCATGGGATCTCAGCTCCTTCCCCATTGCCACATCATAAGGAAATGAGATTAGAGGTAAGGGGGATGGGATGCCACAAAGGACAAAGGGATGGGATCAAAAGTATATGCCTCAGACTGGCTTACGCTTCTCCTAATAAACTGATTAACAATTACTGGAACAGAAGCAAGACTGGAAACAACATCTAGGATACTTAATTATTGCTACTGCCTAAGGAAATAATAAACAGTCTAATAGAGGGGAAACCTGTTTCTGATTTTTAATGGGCTGTCCTGAGAAGGTGAGGAAGCTCCAATATTTTCCATAGCATCCCAAAGTCATGCACCAAAGTCTCATCCTCATTTTCTATCTCAAGTACAGAGGTGGCAGGGTTGAATGCATTGCTTACACCAACTACATTCCCTCCTTTCTCAGAGGTGAATAAATCAAATGGGAGAGCTAGGCTGAATCAGCATGAATTTCAATAGTGGGGATCGGTGGAATCCCAAAGAGGTTACAAAGCAATACTCCTAACCCAGAAGCAATTCCCATTCCTCAGAGACATTGGTTTATGATAGACTAAGGGATATCATATTTGAGATGATCTGAGCAGGAAGCTTTTAAAGTTTGCAAAGTGTTAGCCATACTTCAGTCACTGGAGCCTTCCAACAATCTTGTGAGGTCGATTCCACAGACCTTATTATCCCTATTTTAAATACCTAGCCCATGGTCACACAGCTACTAATGGTTAGAAGTGAGATTTGAACCTAGGTCTTCCAACATCCAGTGTTCTAGCCACTCTACCACATTATCTCTATTTTTTCCCTGGAATGTTGAGGGAAAGAGTTGGAGCTACCTTGCATATATTAGGCACTCAAAAATACTTATTGTGTAAATGAACTGTTAACAAAGATAAAAAGGAAGTTCTTACTATGAAAAATGTACCTGCATTTTTTTCCCAAATGTACTTCTTTTCTTCCAATTTGATTCCAATGTGATCCATACCCTAAAGGGAAGGTGTTTCAAAATGGCACCATTACCTCTTAGAAATTGCTTCAATTTATCTAAGCCTTCCCTGCCCGTGACAGCCAGAGGCTTCCAGGCAAGGAAGGTTCAAGCAAAGGGCTGTGAAGGCTGGGCCACAATCCAAGTGAAGCTCCTTAGCTATAATGAGCAAGGAGGAAAGCCATGATCATTGGAGGGAAAGTTACATTTGAGTCCTTCTCCATCAGCTGCTAGCACAGAAAAAGATGGAGTGTCTCAGACGTTGGGGAGAGAATTGACTTTAAAATTATGCAGTATTGTGACTGGACTTGATTTTTATTTAAAATATTTCCATTATTTCCTCTACCCAGAGTGCCACCTTGGAGAATAGGAAGCAGGGATTTTATTGGAGAAAACGTCTCCCTTTCCTCTCCCTAGAACCAATAAAGAACTTCCTTCTCAAATATTGGGAAAACAAAATAAAGTCATGTTAAATTCTCTTTCTTTACTTCATAACTCTTCACTCTTCCTGCTCTCTATTTCTTAAAGAAAAAAGGTAGAAGGGGGAGGAAGAAGGAGAGAAGAAGGAAAAAGGGAGAAAAAGAGAAGCAGAATATTTGAGAATCTGAATGACCCTAGCCAATTAATGCAAAGTTCTGCATTGAAGCCTGGCCCTGAGGAATATGGGAAAGAAGAGTTGTTTCCAAAAAGGATTTCCTAGTAAGGAGTCCAAAGCAAAGTATTGTCTTTGTCTTCATATCCCCTATTTCTAATGGTATAGCAGCAGCCTAAATAAACTAGATTTCAAAGAACAGTAGAAGAAAAAAAAAACCTCTTTTTTTTTGTCAGACTTTGGCCCTAGGAGCAATTTTGTCACAACCAGTCCCATTATAAATTTAATGGGTTGTTGTATTACTTACAAATGCCTGGGACTTTGGTAAAAGGTGCCCTTTCTAAATTGCAAAGTAATAAAATGCTCACTTTTTGCTCTTAGATAAACTTGAGATCCCACAGTGACTGAGTAGCCTCATTAAGAAGGCACTGAATTAAACACTAGACCCTAAGAAGGACATCTAAAGGAAATGGACCCTGTTCTGTACCAGCTCAAGTTTCCGTTCAAATAGCCTAGCTAACAGTGTGAGCCTGAATTGGGCCTGAAGACTGAAACAGAAGCCTGGGACTGTTGGCAGCTATCTGGACTCTAGAGGATGATGTCATGCATTATAATTATCTCTTTTCCAAAGGTTTTACACTTCATGTCTTCTCAAATATATATCCCCTCACATACTGTGGACCATGTTTTTCTGAGGTGTAGGAGTAGCTTCTAGATTAGGAGTCTTGCTGTAGCATCTTTAGGGATCTACTAGCTTATATAATCTCAGAGATCAGGATCCTCTGTATGCGTTTCAATTTTCATGGGTCTGTGAAGTTGGCTTGAGTCCAGAGAGACTTTGAGACCCTCCAACGATTATATATAAGTGATTCTCATGAGGCTACTCTCAACCAGTGGGTGATTTTGAAGAAAATCTTTCTCCAGGGAGGGTTTATGATCATTCACCTTTGGGGGACTATTCTAATTTGTTAATCAAATGATCAACTTTTAAACTTTGCCTTGTTTTACCCTTTTGTAGCTACTGGATAGATTCTGCAGTAGATGTAGTCCAAAGAATTGGGGCTGAAAGGGGGATGGGGGGAGTGTTGACACTGCATAAGTGAGAGGTGTGGTAGGAAGACCAGGACCACTAAGTGAAGGCAGAGAGTAGTGTGGAAGGGTGGGTACTGGGCAAAATGATGTAGGGCTGAAGCTAAGAGGTTTGGTTCTGTTGTGGGATTGATGTCAGTATTTATCAAAACAGTCACAAACAGCTAGGTTGGATTAAGGTGAGGCCAGCTGAAACTTGGTCTACAAACTGAGGTCAAGGGCAAAGAAGCAAATGAAGAAGAAAGGATATAGTTCCCACTGGGTCTTGTTACACCAATACTTCTGGGGCTGACAAAGAAAGGGGGAGGGCAGATCCTCCAAGTTTGTTCTTATCTGCCCAAGAGTCTTCTACATCTATGTCTATCAGTTATGCTGTATCAATCAGCTAACAGGCATTTATTAAGCACTTATTATGTGATAGGTGACCGTGCTAAAGTGGAAGGAAGGAAGGGAAGGAAACAAAGAAAGAAAAGAAGAAGGAGGAGGAGGAGGAGAAGAAGAAGAAGAAGAAGGAGATGAAGGAGAAGAAGAAGATGAAGAAGAGGAGGAAGAAGAAGAAGAAGAAAGGAGGACAAAAAGAAATACAAAAGAAGGAAGGAAATGAGGCAGACAGAGGGAGAAATAGAGAAAGAGAAAGAAAGAGGCAAGAAGAAAGGAATAGAGGAAGAAAGAGAAAAAAAGTAGTCCTTGCACTTAAGGAGCTTACAATTTTATGAGAAATCAACATGTACACCTATCAGTAAATAAAAACATATCCATTTGTTGGGAGGCAGTGGAGCTGAAGAGATAAGGAAGGGTACCACGTAGAAGGTAATATCTGAGAAAAGCTTTGAAAGAAGTTAGGAACTGTAAGATGTGATAGTGAAGAGAAGGAGCTTATGGTATGTGGTGTGAGAGAAAGGCTGACTCTTACAGGCAGTGAAAGTAGCTGAGATTCCATCAATCAAATTTTTTCTCCTGGACCAGAGACAGGAAAGCTGGGCTTCTGCCTGAGGCTTTGGCTATTGTTCCATTTGGCTAGGCTTCACTTTCATAGAACAAAAAAGTCTCTTTTATTCAGATCCAGAGTGTTGTAGTTAATCAAATATTTTAGCTAATAGGGAGTTACCAAGTAGGAATGACTGATTTTCAAAGAATTAGAATATAATAAAATGGATTTGGCACTAAAGGAATCCTGATTCTAATTTAATCTTTGATGATTGTAAAGGCAATTATGAGTCTCCTAGTGCTCCAGGGTCATTGGTATTAACTTCAACCACCACTGCACTGGGAGGTAGTGGCCTGCTGCTAACCAAGACTTGGCAGTGAAACAATGCCAGATCTCAGGGAGTTTACTCTGTGTGTGTGTCCACTCCTGAGCTCTATCCTCATGGCATATTTCTTATATGAATGGCTGCACACTTGTCCCAGGAACCAATTGTAACTGAAGCTGGCACTGCTTTAGGGATCTTAGTCTGGTCCTCAGAGGCAATAGGAGCAGACCAACCCAGAAGCTAACAGCAACTCTGCTTACATAGCCATTTAGCCACAAGTGCTGACAGAAGGAAGCTCTCGGTTTCTCCTCCATTCAGGTTGCCCTCTTCACCCTTCAGACAGGCGGGGGCACAGGCCACCACTGGCATAATCTGTGGGTAGGAGAAAAGTTGTGCTTCAAGTCAGGCTGGAATGATCAGATGAGTTAATTACCAGTGTGATTTTTTTTTTAATGAGCTTTTTGCACTTTAAAGTTGGAAGTGAGGAATGTAAGCCATTGGACATGGGGAGAATGAATGAACTAAACCGATAGGCTTAAATGAGAGAAAGCCAGGGAGGTCCAATTTTCTGGCAAGTCAGTTTTTTTTTTTTCCATTCCTGGTTTGACAGTTTGTGAGTAAGTAGGCATCCGCATGATGACAGCATCACTTGGCAAAATCTTCTTTCAACAATGACTGAGCTAAGGTGGAGATCTGAGCTCATCTGAGAGAAAGCTTGGAAAACTCCTGTTGCAACTTGCAATCTCTTATGCCAAAGGCCTTTGGCAGTGGTGCCCCAATGGAGAAAAAGCATGAGCAAAATGGGCACCAGATCATAGAATCATTAGGGGTGACAGGTAGCTTGTAGATCCTATAGCCACTGAGCATGTATGTTTAATAAAGCTCTAAGTACATTTTAATTTCCTTCCAATAACTAACATGAGGCTACCAGGATCAGCTAGACAAATCCTATCCTAAGGATTTGTCACAATCATGTTTCACCTTTGTGGGCTCCTAGACTTGGAAGTCAAGAAGACCCATATGAGTGAGAGAATGGTGATGGTAGAGTTGGTATTAATGCCTTCCCTTTTGACAAAGACACAAAGGGAGGTAGCCTTTTATGCTGCTGTGAGGCTGGAAACCTCAAACCCTGATCTGTGAGCAGAATTATAGTTTTACAGCTAGAAAGGACCTTAGAGAACCCATCTACTTCTTTTCCAGATGAGGAATAGGAGGCCCAGAGGACTGAAGTAACTTGCCTAAGGTCATGCAGATAGTTAGAGGAAAAGCCATTTGAGAGAGTAGTAGCCAGAGTAGAGCTCCCGCTAAGAGAAGGAAGACAGGTGAGTTTAAGCGGTTCTCTTAGAAAAGAGAAATTCTCCTTTGGTTTGTGAAAATGAATATGAAAAGAGAAGGAATGGGCACAAAAATCAGTAAGACAGCTAGCACTATTTGTTGGAATAGATATTCTGAGCATTAGAAGCTCTTGATGCTCATGATCAACTATGGCCCTCTTCTAGGGCTGAAATACCAGTTGAGGATTCTTGGTTTTTTTTCTACCTATTACCAGCTGATAATATTCACCTCCTAAGTGAGAAAGAGGCTGGTATCCTTTGCAGATCTATTGGTATCAGCTTTGGGTTTCCAGATCAGCTCAACTACCCCCACTTTCTTTTCTTATCTTAAAGCAGTGCCAGCTTCGGTTACAATTGGTTCCTGGGACAAGTGTGCAACCATTCATATAAGAAACATGCCATGGCTTTTTGAATTCACGCACTTTACTAAAATGGAGGTGGCAGCCACTTTTTAACTTGCTTACCTTTTAGAATCAACTTGGTTTGATTCCTAAAACCATCTTGAAAGTGACCACATTGTTATTGTTTAGGTTGTTTTCAGTTGTGTCTAACTCTTCATTTGGGGTTTTCTTGGCAAAAATACTAGAGTGGTTTGCCATTTCATTCTCCAGCTCATTTGACAAATGAGGAAACTGAGGCAAACAGAGTGAAGTGACTCACTCAGGGCCACATAGCTAGAAAGTGTCTGAGGCCAGATTTGAACTCAGGAAGAGGAGTCTTCTTAATTCCAGGCCTGCCGCTCTACCCAGTGTAGCATCTAGCTGTCCTAAAGGAGGGACCTCAGGGACCAACTGGCCCAACGCCTCTGAATTACCTCCACAACATTGCTGAAAAGTCATCATCCTACACCTGCTCGAATAGCTCCAGTGATGGGAGTTCACCCCTTTATGAAGCAACCCATTTAATTTTTGGACAGCTCTTACAGCTTTCCCTAATGATGAGCTCAATTCTGCCTCCCCGTAACTTTTACTTATTGGTCTTGGTTCTGGCCTCTGGCGCTAGGCAGAACAATTCAGTTTCCCGTTCCATATGACAGTACTTCAAAAAATGTAAAAGAAAATTAATTGTTCTGGCTAAATCATTGCTTCTCCATGTTTACTATCTTCTATTGCTTCAATGTCACCCCAATGACATGGTTTCCAGTACCACTTTTTTCCAGTACCAGTTGCCTGCCCCTGGACATGCTCCAACCTGCCATGGTATCTCCTAATATGTGTTCAGCAGACTGGAAAAACAATGTCTTTAATGTGATCTGATCTTGCAATGGGACTGTCATCTTCCTCATTCTAGTGTTAAGTCACACAGTTTTCATCTATGGAATTTTTTTGTCCTAACCATACGATTTAGTCCTGTAGGGAATTCTCCCTATAGAAACTCCCTCCACTGACTGATCTCAATCAATCAATCAACATTTGTCAAGCCCCTAATATGTGCCAGGCACTATGCTAAGTGCTGATCTATAACAAGGTTTTAGAGAATTGTCTGGGGACACTGAGAAGTTGAGTGACTTGCACAGGATCACACAGCCAGTATACGTCATAGGCAGGGCTTGAACCTGTCTTCCTAACTTAAAGACCAGTTTTCTATCCACTAACAACTATCTTGTTGATAACTATCTTTTTGAGCTCATAGACAATTAGAATCCCTAAGCCTCTTTGACATGACTGTGAAAGTCCATCTTAGTGTGACTAAATGGAAATTAGAGGTTCTACAAAAGGTAGCACCAGCGGTATTCTGACATGGCTTAAGAGACCATCCAGTGGTTCCTTTGTGGTCAGCAAGGAGCTAATAGGCTCTGGGTGAGCCGTTCTTACTGGCTTCTTGCATCTTTGAGAAATGTTGTAAATATGCATTAAAGGATTTATCAGAGAGATGTTCCTCCTGAGCAATAAATGGAAGGGAGCTGGTTTCTTTGTACATGGCTTTATCAAACAAGCCCAGGGCTGAGAGGTCTGACTGCTTCATTAAGTAAGTCCTGAACCTCCTGCTGCATGTAAGCATACCTGGTAAGCTATGTCCCTTTGGCCCCATTCAGCAGATGATATCAGTTAATGATTTTCAAGCCCACCCTCCCTAGAAATCCTCAGTAAAGAAGAGATCCTAAACTTCTCCAGTAAACAGCCTGAGGAGTGATTGCATGTAACCCACGATAAATGCAGAGGCCATTCGAGCAGCTTTTCTCTTCCTCCTTTCTCACTTAATTATCCTCTGTCCACAAATAGTCAGAGCTCACAAGATGATTTTTTAAAAAATATAAATCATTAGGCCCTGAATGTGATAAGGTTGTTAAGGCTCAATTTGGGGCTTTTAAATGTCAGCACGGTCAATCAAATGAAGGAAATGTTTGTAGTCTGTGTGAACCAAGGCCCCATCCCCAGATTAGCAGACCTTTCCCAGACTCTGTGTTGAAGGACTGAGAAGATGTTCTCTCCTCCCTATTCCTGGGGCATGTGACCTTCTGTTCATTCTCTTTGGTTGCAAATAGGCATGTGGATAGTAACTGTCTCTTAGATTCTAGAGTGTATCTTGTTTGCCTCACAAGCTAAACTCAATATCTCTCTGCTTTATTACAGAAGAATCTCCTTAAGTGGATTCTTCTGCCTTCATGAGGCCAACATGTAGACTGACCTGAAAACACCAGAGAGCCATTTTTGAAGGAGTGGCTGGTCCCTAAATACCAAGGCCTAGCTCATTCCAAATAACTGAAGATGTTAAGGGACAAAATTAGAATACCTTGTACACCTAGGCATCTGACGGCACTTTGCAGTACATGCAATATGAGACGATGATGCGGTAGAAAGAATTCTAGAGCTGAAATTAGAAAACCTAGGCTCAAATCTTGACTCTGATATATATGATTTCTGTGACTCTGGGCAAGCCATTTAGCTTTTCTGGGTCTCAGTTTTGTCAGCTATAAAATGAGGGAATTGGATTACATAACTTCCAAGGTCCTTTCCAGTTCTAAATATATGGTCTTATGATCCTTGAATATGTCATCAATGCTTGAAATTGAATCATTCACGGTTGCTACATGGATACCTATGGTTACCAAAAAACACAAGTACCCTGAGGCCAATGATCCATTTCTCTGGGGACAGAAGGACCAGGACTCCAGGTGCCAGAATCTGGTGAATCCAGTAATAGCACAGATTTATTTTATAGATGCATGAGTCATTAGTATGGGTGCTAACACAGATCACAACTTTTCCACAACTTATTCTTCTGAAATTGCCACAGTCAAATAAATTCATTATCTTTTGGCCAGTCTTCTGGCGATGATCCTTTCAAACTCAACAAGGCTGATCATTAAATGACAGATGCAGATCATCACCAAGCTTCTCCATGCTTAATATTGCCTGTTGCTTCAACGTTACCAACATGACATGGCTTCCAGTTTCCTTTGCCAACCTGGTTGCTTACTCAAAGGCATCTTTGATTGGTTGCATCTTTGTAGGGCCTACCAGAATCTGTATTCCATTGCATCTTCAAGAACTGAAGGTTGCCTTCAAGTCCCAAACAGGTATTAAAAAAGGATTTTGGTGGAGCATTAGTTAATTTGGAGAAAATAGCCCATTTTTTTCTTTTCTTGAACTGCAGGGACATGAAAGTGTGTGGTTAAAAAAATTATCTCAAGCTGAATCTTTCCTGTTGATGTGCTCCTGGGTAAACAATCAACTTCCATTTGCAAGTGGCAAGTGGCTGCCAAATGAATCCATTTATGTACATTGCAGCTTTGTGTGGGCAGTTTCGGGTTGGAGGGTGTGTGCAGGTGATTTGTATTCCAAACCAGGTGTTTCTCTTTGCAAGGGGAGCTCCAGATTCAATCCCTTCCCCCCATGAGTTGTTTCCTTTATAAGGCTTCATACCAGTTAATGATGGAAGCCCAATCTCTACTCTGGAGAAAGTTTAGCCCAGAGATGTGAGCTCTCCCTCTCCCCCTCCCTCTCCCTCTCCCTCTCCCTCTCTCATAGGACAAAGTCCTAACATGATGAACCAAAACTGTCTCATCATCTAGCAGACTTGGATGCTGGTCACACTTACCTGCAACTGCTCAGACTTGCAGATTAGAATTCAGCAAAGTTAATGTCTCATCTCCTTTCCTCATAAGAGGCACAGTGGACAGTTTCACAATGATAACTCTGAGGGAGGACTCATCAAGTCAATCTATGGCTAATCTCAAAAAAAGATTGCCTTCAAAGGAAGAATCATAAAACGCTAGTGCCATTTATTTTGTGGGAAGGATGAAATGTCACCAGGAAAATTACAAGATAAGTGGATTTTCTGACTCCAAGTGGAAAGGCCATTGTTATTTCCCTAAACTTTCCTAGTTCCATAATGGGCATAAAGCATAACTTATGTAGCGAGGGCAAATTCATGACATGCCATGATTTTTGCCTTTAGGAGAAATAATTTATTAAGTAATAATATCTCTTCACAACAACCTATGAAGCAGGCATTTAATTTAACTTAATAAATATGTATTAAGTGCCTACCATTTACAGGGCATTGTGCTAGATGCAGCATATAAAAAGACAAAGAAATGGCCCCTGCCCACAAGGTGTTTACCTCCTATTGTGAGGACCATATGTTCCTTATGGATGTGCCAGTCTGGGTTCATTCTGATCTAGCACACATGGAACACTTAGAACCACAATTTTTTAATTAGGTAGTTAATTTTACTAAGATACAAAAATACACTTTGAGAATGGCTCCCTGCAGCCTTGAGGTATCTGAAAAGGCAAGGCCAATAACCCAAGGGGAAGGCAGTCCATATAATCCTTCTGGCATGTCCAAGGGGCTCTCAAGCTGAAGAAGGAACACTCCCTCCTCAGAGAAGCCCCTCCCTCCACAAGGTTCCCCAATCAAGGGCCTCCACCTGTATCTAAGATCATCTGCCCAGGGAGAAGCTCCCCATCAGTTGTTACCAGCTGCAGTGGCATCTATAACAACTAATAGCCTGCCACAACACATGCCTTCACCCTCAATAATCTGAGTGGCTAGGGTGACCTACAACCAGGAATGACTATTAGGTTTCCTAGAATGGAGGAAACCACCACTATTAATTCAAACACCAGGCACCTTTTCATGGGTGTACTGGTCACTGTGGTAGCTCTTACTTCAGGGCACTTAGTGACCTGCTTGGATGATCAGGCAGTACTGACACTGTGTTTCAGAAAGGTAAGCCATAACAATAGATTAGATTCCACTTTCTCTAAAATAAACAGATCTCAAATGATTTCCAGTTCAGAGCTGTTAGTAGTACTCAAAAAACAAACAAACAAACATGAAAAACTATACTGAAAACTGGGTTGACACACATGACTTGTGGATTCCCTCTTTGCTTAGAATCCTTACTATCCTTAAAAGCACAGCTCAGGCCTTTCCTTATCCCACCAATCTTAATGTTCTCTCTCTCTTGAAATTTTATTTTTAATGATTATTGATGTCTTTTGTTTTATATAATTTTCATTATCAAATGAACTAATATCTATAAAGCACTCTGCAAGCTTTAAAATGTAAATTGTCATCAATATCATCATAATTATATTCATCATTGTCAGCATCCTCATCGTGTTCATCATCGCTTTCATCATCTTCTTCCTCATCTTCATCATCTTCATCATCATTATACCCCTCTTCCCTTCTTTACCTGGGGATGGATTCCCAGGTT
Source organism: Vombatus ursinus (assembly GCF_900497805.2). NCBI lineage: Eukaryota > Metazoa > Chordata > Mammalia > Diprotodontia > Vombatidae > Vombatus > Vombatus ursinus. The sequence continues at coordinate 6,340,932 of NW_020954576.1, forward strand.
GGGAGCTTGGTAACTCAGTGGATAAAGCCCTGAACCTGGAGGAAAAAAGACCTGATTTCAAATCTGGCTTCAGACTCTTCCTAGCTGTGTGACCTTGGACAAATCACAACCACTGCCTGCCTCAGTTTCCTCAATGTAAAATGAGGATAACAATAGTCCCTATCTCCCAGGATTGTTGTGAAGATCAAATGAGATAATAATTGTAAAGCACTTAGCACAATGCCTGGCACATAGAAAGAACTTAATAAATATTTGTTTACCCTTTTCTCTCTCCGATCCTTATAGACAAACAATAAAAAAGAGAGAAATAAAAGCAATTCAACAAAACTAACCAACACATGTAATATGTCACTTTTATATTTACTTACCAATATACATGTAGTATCCCTTGCCCAATCTTCCTCCTTCCTCCCCCAAGTGGAATGTAGCTCCTTGAAGGCAAAGACTACTTTGTTTTTTGTCTTCATGTCCCCAGTGCCTAGCACAGTGCCTCACACATGGCATATGTTTAATAAATGTTTGTTAAATTGGCTCGAATTAAATTGAACTACTCAGTATATTCTTTTGCCTCAATGGCTACATTTCAAGAAATCTTCCATCTCTAATGTGGGATCCATCTGGTACCTTTCACAAGCAATAAAATCACTGGAGTGGCTTTTTCCCTCCAGCCTCGTCACTAAGCTGCTATAGTTAGGTGTCATTCAGAAAGGTTTAGAATTAGCCCAAATTTCTCCAAATCCTTCTTTATTTTGCATTTTCACACAAGGCTACATGATTGTTAGCTTGGAAAGAAATGCAAATTACAGAGGAGGTGTTACATATTTAATGTACGGAGACAGTTTGAGATTAAAACTCTTCTAGAACTGAACCACAATCATCCTTCAGTCAATTATGATCAGAAAAGGAAAAAAAAAACAAAAAACAAAGAATACTATTTTAATTCACAATTTATTGGTCATGGTGAAAAATAAGGTCTTCTATGCGAGCATTCTGACAACAGAAAGGGAATGTAGAACAAAGATTGCCTGTATGCCACCAAGTGAGATTTGATTCAAGAGCTTTTTCCTTTCTCTGAGGGGAATTGGATTGAATCCATATCCTGCATAGAAAAAAAAAAGGCAAAGCACAAAAAGAAAGTGAAAAAGTAAGCAGATAAGGTAACTAGGTAACCTACAGTAGGTGGACAATTCCAAATATTGATTTCTTATCTGATCTGACGTGTCCTCAGGAATGGGATATGTTGTCTTCCTTGCTGAGCCCTGTTCCTACCCTTCCTCCCTCATTTTTTTTTCTTTTTCCATTCATTTCCATTCCATCATCCTTCTACTTTTTCTTTTCTTTTCTACTTATCTGTAGTTCTGGAACTATTTTCTTGTAGTGGAAGATACAGAAACTACACTAGGACAATGGCAATAGTGGAACACTCTATATCCCTAGGAAGGATGATCTATTCACCATGCTTCCAGCCTCAGCATTCCTCAAGGGCTTCATCCACTTTGTCCTTTCCATCAAGTCACAGGATCACAAATGGAGAATTGGAAGAGATCTCAGAGATCATCTAGTCCCAGAGCCACATGTGCTTTGTTTTCAAAGCACATATGGTTTGCCAATGGAAGCACAAGCCCTTCACTTTATAATTAGGAAATGGAGGCCCATCAATAAGGTTAAGGGACTTCTTATGATTCAATCGTTTTCACTTGGGTCGAACTCTTTGTGATCCCGTTTGGGAGTTTTCTTAGCAAAGATACTGAAGTGTCTAAGGCCAGATTTGAATTCAGGAACATGAGTCTCCCTGATTCCAAGCCCAGTGCTCTATCTATTGTGCTGCCTAGCTGTCCCTTAAGGAACTTGATCAAGGTCGAATAGGTAGTAAGCACCCAAGTTGGAATATGAATCCAAGTCTTCTGGTTGTAAGATCAGTGTTCTTTTCCCTATACCAAGCTGCCTTCATCTCATTTCAATTTCTCAAGTACTTATTGAGCACCTCCTATGCTCAGAGCACCATGCTCAGCACTACAGGGGAATCTAAAGAAGAATAAGACACAGGTTTGGCTCTTATGAAGACTGCAAGTCAGAAACTAAAAATGCAATAAGGGAAAGGGCTGGAATCGTGAAGACTCATCATCCTGAGTTCAAATCCAGCCTCAGGCACATACTAGCTGTGTGATCCTGGGCAAGTCACTTAAGCGCATTTGCCTTGGTTTCTTCTTTGGTAAAATGAACTGGAAAAGGAAATGGCAAACCACTACCGTATCTTTACCAAGAAAACCCCAAATGGAATCAGGAAGAGTAGGACACAACTGAAAACAACTTGACAACAACAAGGTCCCTTCCAAGATCCTATGGCTCTAGGTATCGAGCCAAGTTGATTCTAAAGGGTAAAAAAAAATGGCAAACCACACTAGTATCTTTGCCAAGAAAATCCCAAAACGGGTCACAAAGAGTCAGACGACTGAAGAATGACTAAAAGAAGGGAACTAGCCTTATTCAGCACTTTCTATGTGCCAGGCATTGTGCTAAGTAAGCACTTTAAAATTTTATATCATTTGATTCTCACAATAACCCTAGGAGGTAGATGATATTATTAGCATTTGAGGAAACTTAAGCAGCAGAGACTTACCCAGGGTCAAATAACTAACAAGTTCCTGAGGCTGGATTTGAACTCAGGTCTTCCTGACTTTGAACCCAGTGGTTTTCTCATCATATCACCTAATTTCAAAGAACGATAACCCTTTAAAAGAGAGGAAAAATGGCTTCTTACTAGGGGTGAGAGGAAAGAAACTGAGTCAGCTTCATGAAGCAGATGGCATTGAGCCAGTGCAGAGTCACTGGATTCTTTAGGTTTATCCCCATGTGTCTGGTCAGCAAGAATTTTGGAGCTTCACATCTCAAAGTAAAGATCACATTATGACTTTGACTCTGTCCCTAAACTAGTTAATGAAGGACACTTTGTTTCTGAAACACATGTGACTTTCTCAATGGAAACAAACACAGGGTTGGCAACACCTGAGGTTCTAAGATGAATAATCAGAGTCCAGTCCATTCTTGTTTATGTGGCACCTCTTGCTTTGGTGCCAAGTTCATTTTATCATTCCCAAAGCTACCATGGCAGCTGAGAGTGTTTTAGAACCATCATCCGACTTCTCCTGTGAAGAAATGTCATAAGCTTCAGATCTTGGATCATCTGATCTGGTTAGACTTAATCATTCCTCACATCTTTCCTAGGAAAGAGGATGTTCCCATTTTTATATAAAGAAAACTCAAACTATAGGATAAGAAAGAAATTTTCTTCCAGCAAATTGACATATAGGGTATTAAAGTCACAAGGGTTGGGGTTCAAATCCTGACTCCCATTGTTAGCTATATGATATTGATCAAGTCACTTTTCCTTCTCCTGTCATGTCCTCTGCATCTCAATTTCCTCACCTGTACAGTGATGATGACTGAACTAGATCGGGGTTCTTCAGCTTTTTGTGTCATGGACCCCTTTGGCAGTCTGGTGAAGCCTATGGTCCTTTCTGGTTCTATATCTTATGAAGGCAACAGAGCTATAAGCATCTTAAATCTCATTATTACCCATCCCTGTAGGTGGCTGTGGTAGAGGTCATGGGAATTAATGAGGTGGGTGAATTGAGAGCCCAAGGTGCTTAAAAGGGGCATCCACATGTTTGAGGGGACATCAACATGTTTACTTTATTGACATCTCCAATTATGGTAAGGATAAGTTGGGAAGAATGTCTGGGAGCCAAGTACTGAATTCCTTAAGAGAAGAAGGTGATCCAGAAGCTGGTTCATAGCCACGAGGACCTGAACTTGATAATGTAAACAGATGGAGAGAACCCAAGAGGAAGAGGGGCTCTTGGGGAGGTTGGCTAAGGCTGCAATGACACCAGGAAAAGGCAGATTTCTCTGCGCACAGATTGAAAAGATGTGGGGGAAATCGGAGAAAAGAAATCAAGGAGAAATCAAAGTTCATTTATGATCAAACTAGAGTTCCACAGGTGCAGTGGAAAGTGAACGCAGGAGAGAAAAGAGGTTGGGGAGTGGTAGAATTGGGGTCCCCAAGAGGCAATTCTGAATCACTGGAGATGGGGAGTTGTTATTTAGTCATTTCAATCATGACCAACTCTTTATGACCCTGTTTGGAGTTTTCTTGGCAAGGATACTGGAGTGGTTTGCCATTTCTTTTTCCAGCTCATTTTACAGATGAGGAACTGAGGCAAACAGGGTTAAGTGACTTGCCCAGGGTCACACAGCTAGTAAGTGTCTGAGACTGGATTTGAACTCAGGTCTTAGTAACACCAGGTCCCAGCATTCTATCCACTGTGCTACCTAGATGCCCCACCTTCTAGCATGCTATGATGATTAAGCACTGATAAGCACTGGAAAGCTGGAGTGAAGCAAACCCCAGGGGGTGTGTGGAACTTGTATATGGAAATAGTTTATTAGTTTTTATTCCAAGATGGCAGAGGATGAGTTATAGCCAAAATACCTCTTTGTTGTTCAGTCGTTTCCATCTTGTCTGGCTCTTCATGACCCCATTTGGGGTTTTCTTGGCAAAGATACTTAGGGTGGTTTACCATTTCCTTCTCCAACTCATTTTATAGATGAGGAAACTGAGGCAAACAGGGTTAAGTGATTTGCCCAGGGTTTCATAGCTAGTAAGTGTTTGAGAACAAATTTTAACTCAAGAAGAGTAGTCTCCCTAACTCCAGGCCTGACATTCTATCCCCAATGCCACCTAGCTGCCTCAAAACATCTCTTACATGTAGATAACATACATAGATTTCTATCAAACCAAGATATCTGCATCCAAGGTTCTAGTCCTTTTAGCTTTCAGTACAGTATCTGAGGGCACAGTTGGGTGGCACCAAGCCTTTGTCAGAGGTGGTCTTCCCTAGAAACTCAGCTTATATCTCTAACAAAAACATTTTTGTGGGATATAACACAGAAGTTATATTTGAAATCCCTGAATGCTAAGAGTTTGAGGTATCCTGGAACTTGTAGTTTTGAGGGAATGTTTGTCCCTCTGAACTACAAATCCCAGGATGCTAGTTAATTTGAAATAAGATGCTAAACCATATACATACTATATGTAAAAGTAAAAAAAAACAACAACTTGAGACATGCACACTAATGTGAAAAGCCAGGACAGCTAGAGGCGTAATGGATAGAATGCTGGGCCTAGAGTCAGGAAGACTTGAGTTCAACTTCAACTGCAAATACTTCCTAATTGTGTGACCCTAGGTAAGTCACTTAACCTCTGTTTGCCTCAGTTTCTTCATCTATAAAAGGAGATAATAATAGTACTTACCTCCCAAGGTTGTTGTGAGAATCAAATGAAATAATAAAGTACTTAACACAGTGCCTGGCTCATAGTAAGTGTTACATAAATGTTAACTATTAACTACTAACTAATGTTAACTATCATCTATACATTAGATATATGCATGTGTGTGTAAGGAATTGTGATAGTGTTGTTTTGTCTCATTGCTAAAGCTTTGTGGAGAAAGATATTAATTGATTTTGTAGAAGTCTATATTCACTGAATTTAAGGTACATTTCTGTAAGTTAGCATCATTAGTCTTCAAAGTTACTGTCAGTCATGCTATAATTTTAATACATTCTTTCAGGTGTACATACCAATGATTTTTATACAGGGTCAGCTGCATTTGAACCTCTGTTTTTAATCTGTAAAAAATGTGAAAACGAGCATGAGACAGCATTCCATAAGGGATAAACAAACCCTGTAGGAGTCAGTCGGACTGGAATCATGCTCTCTCTGTTGGTAGAGGGAGCTTCTTCATCAGGAATTTTAAAGGAAGGAAGGAAGGAAGGAAGGAAGGAAGGAAGGAAGGAAAGAAGGGAGGGAGAAAGGTAGGGAGGGAGGAAGGAAGGAAAGGAGGGAGGGAGAAAGGTAGGGAGGGAGGAAGGAAGGAAAGGAGGGAGGGAGGGAGTGAGGAAGGAAGGGTAGGAAGGAAGGAAGGGAGGGAGGAAGGAAGGAAGGGAGGGAGGAAGGAAGGAAGGAAGCACAGATCCAGTATGAAAATTAAGAATCATAACAAACCAATGCCTTGTCATAGGGCTTGTTTCCCTCAGTAGAACATTAAGTCCCTTGAGAACAAGGACTTGTTTTGTCTTTGTATCTATCCCCAGGACCTGATGCAGTTCCTGGCCAGTGGTAAGTGCTTAATAAATGCTTGATGAATTGACTTGGCCTGAATTGAATGGAACTGAATTCTGGTTCCATTCCAGCTGTCCAACCCCTGTTTGGGGGAACACTAGACCTTTAATGGAGTCAGATTTACTGCTGGGCTGGATTCCATAATCTGATTCTTCAGAGCTCTTTTGGTGGCAAACTCAGACTCAGACTCCTGTCACTGTACCTTTGGGATCTCACTATACCATAGCCTAGTCCATTTTATCTCTAACAATCCTTCACTTAAGGCAAGAAAGGATAGGTACAACAGGGACAGACTGCAAGCTCCTTGAGAGGAAGGATTGATTGTTTTTTGCCTTTCTTTGTATCCCCAGAGCTTAGGACAGTGCTTGGCACATAGTAGGCTCTTGATAAATGCTAGCTGACTGAAAACAGTAGGGTTGTGTGCAGCCAGGCAATTAAGAGGACTCAGAAGTCCAAGGAGTCTTCTGTACACCTACCAAGTTCTGGTTCAGTGACCAATCGGAAAGGCAGGCAGAAATGGGCCTGGAAACAATCACAATCCTCCTACTCATGTTCCAAAGTGGAGAAAGCCAGGACATTTCATTCCACTTCATCAGTCACTTCCATAAAGAAACTTGCCAAGCTCCCCATGTTCCCAAGATTCATTGGCCAGGCCCCTATTACAACAGTGTCTCTGGCTTCCGGCGTTTTCAGTGAAGCCCAAGCAACCTCACCCATAGCCCTAGTAGAAACAGTTACAGAAAACACAAGAAAGAAGTTTGGATGATGAATCTCATGGTATGTGTATCGCTCACTTCTCAAAATGGCCACATGGGGTACGAAAGAAGGAAAAAAAAACTGCAAAGTCAACACTGTGTATTTGGAGGGCATTGTGTTTGCAGCTGTCTGAATGCTTTTCTCTTAATGGGGGGGAGAGGGGATTTCTCATGTAAATCAGGCAGGACAGACATCACCTGGGGACTCTAACTTCCTGAGCTGCTTAATGAATCACATCTGACATGGTCATGAACGTGAACATAAACATCTAATAACAATAAAAGCATGTTTATACAGTGCTTAACAGTTTACAATGCACTTGCCTTACTCTGGTAGGTCAGTAGTGCAACTATTACTGTATGTATATAGTAGATGAGTGAATTGAGGTTTAGAGATGTTAAGTGATCTACCTAATATCACAGAGTAGTAAACAGAAGAACTAGGATTTAAAACTAGGACTTTTGGCTATTTCTTTTTCAAAAAAAAAATTTTTTTTATTATCAGCTTAATAGTCATCAATAGACACAAACATTAAAATGTACAAAGAAGATCAAGAAATTGATCTAACCATTCTTCCAACAAAGTAGAATTATAAGCAAAAGGTTACTTAAATATATATATTCCCTTGGACCCAGTGATACTGCCATTAGGTATGTACCCCAAGTAGGCCAAGGACAAAGGGTTCTTTCCACCACTCTGCCTCCCTGCTATTATAACTATGCCAACCATGTTGATATTAGAAAGAAGGAGATAATTAATAAAATTGAACCCAAGCCTTCAGCTAGCTAATTGACGTCCCATTGAGAAGAATACAGCAAGAAGTACCCCAAGTCTTGACCTTTTAGTGGATAATACTATTTCCTCCATCATAGTTTGTTGACTATGGACAGTAGAGGGGACATAAAAATGACCATCAGAGACAGGGATGGGCAGGTGTGACTCTGATGTTCCACAAAGAATTATGTTGTAAGAGAGCTTTGAAACTTCTTACTCAACTTTAAGAAAATTCATTTTGATGGGATTCCATTCTTCTAATCACTCCAATTCCAAATCTGAGTCCTCTCTGATTTTTCCTTCCCTCTTTTTGGCTGGGCAATGGGGTTAAATGACTTGCCTGAGGTCACACAGTAGTAAGTGTCAAGTGTCTGAGGCTGGACTTGAACTCAGGTCCTCCGGACTCCAGGGCTGATGCACTATCCACTGTGCCACCTAGCTGCCCCTCTTCCCTTTTTTCTCCTCCCTCTCACCCCCTACATCCAGTCTACTGCTTAATCCACTTGATTGCTCCTCCAAAATTATCTCAGGCTTCCATTTGCTCCTTATATTCATACCCTAGTTTAGACCCTCATCACCTACTAGTTTCCTAAGTGGTCTCTCTACCTCTCTAATCCCTCTCCTTTCCAAACTATCCTTTTCCACTCACTGCCAAAATAATCTTCCTAATAATGTAGGGGGTAGGGGGAAAAGACCTTCATTGGCTCACTAGTACGTTCAGGATAAAGCACAAAACTCCCCAGTCTAGCATTTAAGATCCTCCATAATCTAGTTTCAACCTATCTTTCCAGCTTTATTTTTATTTGCTTTATTTGTTATTTACTCCATTTCCCTTAATACAACCTATTTTCAGAGGTGTGCTTATAAATTTAACTACAGACATCACCCCCAAATGCACATAAAACACACTTTTTTATTTAATCTGCGTTATTAACATATTCTCCATCACTTTCTTAAGTGTAGACAATTAACAAAAGATATCAGGCCAAATTTGTACTCTTTGCTAATTTGCCCAGGACTTCTCATAAAAGAGTGGGTGAAAGAGAGGGGAGGGAACTAGCTCTTTAATAAACTACAGTTATTCCTTCCACATAGCAAGGGGGCAGAATTAGGGGCACAGCACCCCCCTCCCAATCTGGACAATCTGTGTAAAATATTTTGGCCATCTATTCCTACCAGAGAAGAAGTCTTATTTTTTTTCCTTTTTCTTTTATGAGGTTTTTATGGTACCTTATTATAAAATTGGGGTTGATATTATACAATACTACATGTATGTGTTATGCATTTCTGAGTTTCTAAACTTTTTATGTCATCTGTGCCTTCCACAAAACTCCCCCAAAATTCCCATTTTTTTTAATGCCACTCTGCAATATATCTAAACCAGGGGTGGGGGACCTGTGGCCTCAAGGCCACATGCAATTCCCCACCCCTGATCTAAACACCATGATGGGGAAAGTCACGACATGGAAAGGAATATCTGTAAAAAAAAAACAAAAAACAAAAAAAAAAACTTTCAGTTTATGTTTACCAAAGCTGAGAAGCACTATTTGCTGGGGGCTTCCTTTGAATTTTGTCTTCACATCATGAGGCTATCACTAGAGCAAAGTGTTTCCCTGGTAGTAGCAGATTCAATAGACAGAAGATATTTCCAAATCCATCATGAATTTTCAAAGTTCCTTTTTTTTAAAGAGTGGTTGAATTTAGGGGATAGGATGAGACAGGAAGCTCCCACCTTTCTTTTCATTGGGTCCTGAAATGATAGAATTTCTTCCTCTTCCTCTTACCTCCCATCAGTCTTCAAGTACTAGAATGAGGCATCTAACTCCCTTATTTCCCCAGTTATAAGACATATAAGCTTATCTTCTACTTTTTCTCCTGCTCCTTGGGTAGTGGCTGTGCTGGGTACATAATGCATGTCACAGGTCTGAGTTTACAGAAGTTTACAGAAGTTACTTACCATGTGGTAAGTGAAGGCAATTTTTAACTAGAAAGCATCTTGAGTACTCAGTGGCTTTTATTAGTACTTGGTGATAGTAGGATTAGCTGCACTGTCAAAGAAATGACCTGTTCAATTAAAACAACTCCCTTGGCAAAAGTCTCCTTCATGAATATGACTAGTTCCCAAGCTACCCTAACTGCCTGAATGAGAGATCAAGGCCAGCTTGGCATCAGGAGCTATGTGCCAGATGCTAAGCAGTCAAAGAGACAGATGTTGTGAGAAGGAGGAGGAATAATCATTGAAATACTTAAAAACATTTTTTTTAACATCCAAAATGCCTTAGGGCTATGATGGTTGTATTCGATAGCGATTTCATTTTTATTTTATTATTTTTTTTTTTTTTACACTGCCAGGATAAACCTTTCCTCCTCCTTTTGCAAAACATCTTAGGCTAGGTCACTTGCTCTGTCCTTTGGTAGTTTCTTTCCAACCAAATTCAAATGTCTTTAAGGTATTAACTTATTCTTTCTTTCTATGGAGATAAAGGACCTCACTTTGCATATGCAAAAGCCAAGGTCCCAAATAAATAAAGGACTTGAACAAGAGTATAAAATCAAAGAAGGATGATTTGCCATGGATTCTGACGTTGTCCCTTGCTCTATTTGCAGCTAGAATATACGCTTCTTCCAGCATTCAGGCAGCCTGGATGGAGGCAGGCAGGCAGGCACGCAGAGAGAAACCCACATACCCCTTTATTTTGTTTAATGGCAGTGTAGTATAGTAGTGACAGAGTCTACCTCAGAACCAGGAATCCCTATGTTCTAGTCCTATCCTGATATATACTGGCTATGTGACCCTGGGCAAGTCATTTAACCTTTCAGTAACCCAGCCAACTCTCTAAGACTTTAAGTTGAAGAAAAAGTGCCATCCTGGAGTTTTTTCACGGGAATTCCTGAAGCTAGTGAAATCACAGGTCAAGTTAAAAAAAAAAATTCTCTCTGTCTTCATTCTCAACCTTTTCCTCTAACTCCTAGCCTATCTAAATCCTACCCATCATTCCAAGGCTAGATCAGACAACATGTTGCTTTGGTAAGTGCCCTGCATTTGGTGTTAGATGTCTTTGGTTCAAATCTATGTCGTGCTATGTATTCTCTGTACAACTTTAAGCTAATTATACTTCTCACCTAGGCAGGCAGGTGGCACAGAGGATAGAACATTGGGCCTGCAATCAGGGAGATTTGGATTCAAATCCAGTCTCACACTCTTGCTATCTTTGTTACCCAAAGCAAGTCAATTAACCTTGGTTTGTGCCAGTTTCCTCATCTGTAAAATGGGTATAATAATAGCACCTTCCTCCAAGGGTTGTTGTGAGACTCAAATAAGGTAATATTTGTAAAGTGCTTAATTGCAATGCCTGGCACATAGTAGGTACTTAATAAATGCCTGTTCCCTTCTTTCTCTGGACTTTCGTTTTCCTTACCCGCAAAATAAAGGGGTTGAACTAGATACCCTCTAAGGTTCTTCCAAGATTTAAATCTGTGACCCTATGATCCAAGGTGTCAAAACAAGTATTACAAATAATTAATACTAGAGATAGTCAATGTATGGTGGCATCATTGCGCTCACAATTGTTTAGGAAGGATTTGTTGAAGAGAGAGAACTTAGGAGATCACAGAATTGGGAGGGATCACAGAGGTCCTCCAGTTGTAGGAGCATAGAGTTGAAGATGGAACCCCTCCTTTTACAGAGGAGGAAACTGAGGTTCAGAGAAGGTCATACAATTAACATGTGGCACAGTTAGAGCTGGAATTCAAGTCATGTAAGGAATCATGGAGTGAGTGTGAACCTTGAGAGGCAATGTGGTACAGTAGTTAGAATGCTGGACCTGATACCCAGAAAACCCAGGTTTGAATCTTGCCTCCCATACTTATTAGCTATGCAACTCTGGGCCTCAGTTTCTTCACCTGGAAATTGGGGATAATACCTTATTACCCATTTCACATTGGCTTCTGTGAGTGAGAATTAATCTATCTACCCATCTAGATATAACTGTGTGTGTGTGTGTGTGTGTGTGTGTATGCATGTATTAGCTCAGTAGATTCATCTTTCTGAGTTCAAATTTGGCCTCAAACACTTATTACCTGAGTGACCCTGGGTAAGTCACTTAACCCTGTTAGCCTCAGTTTCCTCATCTGTAAAATGAACTGAAGAAGGAAATGGCAAACCACTCCAGTATGTTTGCCAAGAAAACCCTAAATGGGGTCACAAAGAGTTGGACACAACTTAAAAACAACTGAACAAAATGTATGTGTATGTATATATGTGTGTGTGTGTGTGTGTGCGTGTGTGTGTGTGTGTGTAACTTTGAAAACTGATCTCTAAGGTCCTTTCTATGTCCTTTCTAAATTTGTGATCCCAGGATCCATGGACAAGTCACCACCACTGTGAATTCAGTTTTCTCATTCTCTGTAAAATGGGGATAATATCTGTAATACCTACCTCTCTGAGTTGTTGTGAGACTTGAGATAATGTATATAAAGCATTTTGCTAATTTTTAAGTGCTATGTAAATATCAGTTATTATTACCTTGCCTGAAATCTTTTTTATATGCACTTTATTTTGCGTTAGGTGGGTTTTTTTTGGAGGGGAGGCAATGTTTGTTTTATCTGACTATATTTCAATTAAAGAGAATCTTTCTGATACATATATATATATATATATATATATATATATATGTATATTTCCTGTTGCTCAGTTACAAAGGTTCTAATTGATATGGAGTTGGGCTTCAGGAATCAAGGTGCCTGCCTGCTGCCTGCATTTCGTGTCAGATTCCCTAGGAGAAAGGAAGGGAGGGAGACAGAGAGAAGGATGCTAAGGGTGGGTAGGGTTCTTTCTGATGGGCTGCTTGTCTGGAGGCTTAGACTCCCTACCTCCTCACTCACAGCTGCCAATCCCAGGACAGTTGAGTTTAATTAATGTTATATTGTGTATGACAGCAGAGCTGAGCTGCAACACCACTAGTGACACATAGCTGCTCCTCATTGAGGATGGGGAGTGAGAAGGGAACAGGTGGGAGGAGCCGGGAAGGAGAAAGCATCAGTAAAGCCAAGCCAGCTGCCTCCTTTGCCACCCCGTAGACAGGCCCCTGCTGAGCCTTTGAAATAGCACAGTTTACTCTTCCCAGGTCTAGAACTTCTGGCAGAGGGGGAAGCATTAGTTTGGGATGTTTTGAGTTGGGGGAGATGTCTACATCCTTCAGAACTAGGAAGGGAGGAGTGCCATGGAGGATGTATTTAGTGAATGGTGGACATCTCGTTGAAAGTCTAAATTAGCTCAAATGCTTCCCATGATGAGAACACTGGCACTGGTTATTAAACCAACTGAAATCCCAGTGGATGACACCATCTGCGGTAGTGCTGATGAACCGGAATCCAAGCACCAGGGGCAAAACATCGTGCAAATGAGGCTGATAGGGAAGTCATGCTAAGGGAATAGGTCTGCTTTTTATAATTCTTCTCTCCCCCCTCCACCTCCCTACCTTGGATGTGTTCCAGTCTAACTCTTCCTTCTCTCTGCATTTCTGTGAAGGAAAAAAAAAAACACACAATAACAACAAGAGAAAGAAAGATCAGCTACAGACCTTCAAGAGGTGGGCTCTTATGTATCTGGGCCAGCTGGGACATGGGGCAGAGTCTCAAATTTGAGGACCCTTGCACTTCTTCTGCTTTCTTGTGGGCAGGTTGACTGATACAAGCCAGCATCCAATCCCTCTGTAAGTCTGGGGGATCTTCTGCTCTATACTCTGAAAGGTAGCGGATGTGGTTTGTTGGGGTTTTTGCACTTTTTTTTGTCTTATAGTCTGACCACACTTTAATGTTCTCTCTCTTAAGCAGAACTAGTGAGAAAACTGCCATCCTTTTTCTGGTATTCTTAACACCTCTGGGACCTTGGGCAAGACATGTACTTTCTCTGGGCCTTAGTTTCCCTATATGTAAAATGAAATAATTGGACTAGAAGTCCTCTGAGTTCCATTTCCAGCTCTAAATCTGAATCTGTTATCCCATTACCCTTAAAAACTAAGCAAATTTTAGAGAAAAATTGATTGAATTCAATAAACATTTATCAAATACCTATTTGACAACGCAGCATGGTAAAGTAGAAATAATGTTGCTTCTGGAGTTAGAAGACATGGATTCAAATCCTACTACTATTATTCAGTTAAGTGACAAGTCACTTAACCTCTCCATGCTTCAGTTCTGTCATCTGCAAAATAAGGAGGGTTTGAACCAGATGGATGACTTCTCACATCCTTTCTTCCAGCAGTAAATCTATAACGCTGCTATGTCCAGATGCCTTTCCAGGCACTAGGGGGACAAAAGTGAAAAATTCACAGTCCTTTCACTCAGGAACCTTTCATTCTAATTGGGGGAATAGATAAAGACTAGGACACAAGTAATTATAATAAAATAGTGCACACTGATGAAATATTTGACACATTATCTCATTTGATTCTCACAACAACCCTGTGAGGTTGCTGGTATTCAGTCCTTTGAGTCATGTCTGACTCTTCATGACCCAATTTAGGGTTTTCTTGGCAAAGATACTGGAGTGGCTTGTCATTTCCTTCTCCAGCTTATTTTACAGATGAGAAACTGAGGCCAACAGGGTTAAATGACTTGACCAGGGTTACACAGCTAGTTAAGTGTCTGGAGCCAGATTTGAACTCAGGAATATGAGTCCTCCTGACTCCAAGCCCAGCACTCTATCCATTGTGCCACCTAGCTGCCCCTGTGAGGTAGGTAGGTAGGTAGAATATTGTTGTCCACATTTTACAGATGAGGAATCTGAGTGTGTGATAAGGATTAAGGAGAGGTCCAAAGTACAGTGAGAACACTTTTGGCTGAGATATTCAGAGGAAACTTCAACAAGTGAAGATGGCCTAGGTGGGGGTGAGAAACAGCTATCCCAAGCATGGGATTGACCAAAAAAAAAAAAGCACAGAGAAAGAGGGGAGAGGGATGAGGAAATGGCAAGGAGTCAAGTTCGGTTGCAATATGGAGTATTAAGAACACACACACAATCTAGCAACTTCAGACCCAAATGGAAGTCCTGAGTCCCAGTCATTTAACATAGGCATTACTGCTATCTGTCTATTGTTTCACATATCCCAGGTGCTTTTTCTTCTGCAAAATAAATGTTTTACAAGTGGAGAAATCAAGATGATAAAGGTTATCCACTCTTTTGGAGGAACAGGGAGCAAAATGGTATCTTCTGACTTTCAAAGATATGTTCCATGTACTAACCACGACTTCTTTCAAGGCAATCTTTGGGCTTCTTTTCCAATGAATTGGTGAGAGGAAAAGAATATGCTTTGATCACCCTGTCTGGCCTGGATGTACCCTTCACTGAGCTCAAGCCTGAGAACAGTTCTCTGGGGTACTACGGCTCTGAGACAGAGTCCAGGATATATCTGAGTCAACTCTAGACCTTTTATTCTCCTGCCATCATTACCCCATCTCTTTGCCCTTGGAATCCTCTAGTGCTTGACCTTACATTATTAAAAATTTTAAAAAAAGGTATGAGTAAAACTCAGGTGGTTTTTTTTTCCTCCTTCTTCTGCTAAAATTGAGTACTTGATTTCAAAAACCAGAAACAGCAAAGTTACAGACGGTACAGTATTGTTTGGTCATCTCTCAGTCCCTCATGCCTATAAAAGGTCATTCATAAATAAGGCATATGACAGGAAAATATTAAGAAAACACCAGCTGGGTATAAATGATTAATAGGTTTAATATCAAAATCAAGATGGCTCTACCTTTGAAGGAATTTAAGGGTATTTGTTTTTCTTTCATGATGCTTTATATTATGTTTTCTCCTCCAAATGGCTTTGCAGTGAATATCCATGTCTTTTTGCCCATATCATTCTTGTCTTTTCTGCCAAGGGAGGCAGCAGGGCATCTAGTTAGTGCCAGCCAGAGAGGAGGTGGCAATGACATTGAAACCTGCTTCCTAGGAATTGGACTGAAGCAGCTGCCTGAAAAACTTAGACAGCTGCCACATGGCTTAATCCCTCCCTCCTAGCACAAAAAAAAGTCTGGAGAAGGTCCATTGGCCTCCCTAGGCATTATTGATCATCAGGAAATGTGTTAAAAAAAAAAAGGAGTTTCCCAGAGAATATCAGACAGCAACATGATTGAGGGAGGAAATGATAAAATGTCTAAAGTAAAGATGCTACTGGTGTCATGGAGAGATACTGATAGACATGGGGTGAGAGGTTGTGCTAACATCGCCAAGAAGCAGGAAGGCCCTCACAGAGGGGCAGCCAGAGAGGCTTCTTCCTCACCTGCAGAAGCAAGGGCTAACAGCCTTTCTCCACCCACTCCCCTCCCACGCCACTTCTGCCATAGATTCATTCTGAAGTTCTATCGCTTTGGGTCAGCTACAAGATGAGGGTCATAATATGAGCCATTCCTTCCAGAATGTGACTGTCTGAAGGAGAGGGAGAGCCTGGAAGAGAAAGTTCGAGTCCGTCCCCTCTTTGGGACTTAGACCAGATGCAGGCCATAGGCCCACAAAGGCCAGATGTTCAATTTAATTCAATTCAAAGGTGTCTTACCTGCCCACTGTGCCCCAGACACTGTGCTAGGCACTTAAGGGGAATATGGTGATGAATAGGACACAGGGCCTCATCTAAAGGTGTTCATAGTCTAGGGCAGAGGAAAAGATTAGAAAATTCACACATCAAGGGACACAAAGTAAGTGAGCAGAATTAGAGGAAAATTTACATAGTAACAGCAAAAATATAAAGAAAATCAACTATGAAAGACAGTAACCAATCAACACAAAGGCCCTGCACATCTCCAAAGGACTCATGATGAAACATATTATCCCCTCCAGATACAGAACTGGTGGACGCACAGTACAGATTGAAGCATTTTTTTCTTTTTTTTCCCTTCCCTTCCTCCCTCCCACCCCCAAACCAGGCAAATGTAGAAATACATTTTACACGACTTCATATGCACAATGAGTATTATATTTCTTGCCTCCACAATGCATGGGGAAGGGAGAGAATTTGGAACTGAAAATAAAGTAAGATGGGAGAAAAAAAGAATTTTGCCAAAGACACTAGTTATGTAACTGGCTAGTTACATCATTTTCCTCAGCCTTAGTTTGTCCATTTATAAAATAAGCATAACAGCTTGCAGAACTATTGTAAAGATGAGATGAGAGCTATGTAAACCTTAAAGTGCTATATAAATGCTATGATGATGATGATTTAAAAAAGAAAATACACACAAAAATATGAGTAGAAAATAACAAGTGATATAAGCAGTGTATTTTGTTACTTGCTGTTCAGTCGTTTCAGTCACGTCCAACTCTTTGTGACCCCATTTGGGGTTTTCTTGGCAAAGATACTGATGATTGGCTATTTCCTTCTCCAGCTCATTTTACAGATGAGGAAACTGAGGCAAGCAGGGTTAAGTGACTTGCCCAGAGTCACACAGCTAGTAAGTGTCTGAGGCCAGATTTGGCCTCAGGAAGATGAGTCTTCCAAACTCCAGGCCAGCACTCTATCCACTGCACCACCTAGCTGCTGCACATACTTCTAATACTCCTATCTATCGATCTACAATATATATACATATATATATGTACATATATATGTATATATACACACACATATGTATAAACACATATATACATAAATACACACATACATATTTACATATATACATATACATACATACACACATATACATGCATACATAGATATATCCATACATGAGTGTGTGTGTGTACGTGTGTGTGCGTGTGTAAAATCCACTAATAGAGCAAAAGAGTAGGACACAACAGAAACAACTGACCAACAAAACATTTATGAAGTACTTACTACATCCCAGGCGTTATGCTAAGTGTTAGGAATACAAATAAAAACAAGCAAGGCTCTAAAGTAGCTTACATTCTAAAGAGGGAACACTATACATAAAAGGGAGCTAGAAACGAGAAAGGGTAAGGACTTTCCTCACTGGGAATTCTTTATATTAGAAGTCTCAAACTTGGAAGAAAGGGGAAGAGGCCATCCAGCGATGTCCCTGGGTGCTGCCTAAACTAGATTAAAAGGTAATTGGAAAATATTTAACAAAATAAATAAAAATATAATAAACATAGATAATGTTGATGGATGGTTTCCCATGTCAACATGAGCCCACAGGGATCCTTATGTTGGGTTAAGTGGTCCCCATTCCTCTTTGAGTTTGATACCACTGCACTACACCAATGAAATCATAGGTCAAGATCTAAATAAAACAAAATAGAAGAGATAGTCTAATGTATGGTCAAAACAGACATTAGTGGGATGGGTTGGAATCAAAGCTCCTTTGGTGGTGGAAGGGGTGCTGGGAGAAGGTAGCAGGACATTTACAGATACCTCTGTCAAGATCTGTGACGTTACCAACAGGAGCTTCTCCATAGCAGTTAGTACTCATTTGCACTGAAAATGCCCAGTGTTTGACTTTGAGTACAGCTAAACAATTATTCCAGGCATACCCTTGATCTAGGGACAATGGATATCTTTAAAGAGTACCAGTTGATAATTGTCTTTCGAATGTAATTCAGTTTGCAAATATAGTTTCCCCCTTGTGTGGCCATTTCTAAGAAAAGGATTCAAGTCCATGCTTGCCAAATCTGGGATGTAATTGTCATATAGCTCCATGTGATCATGTGGCTCTTTTGGTTTCTCCTAGCAGTATTCCCCATGGTATGACTGAGGTCAACACCAGCAAGCTCAGCTGTGCAAATCTAAATATTTGTTCCATTTAGAATTACAGATATTTACCAGGCAATCAGCAGTCATTCATTAAATGATGATGTGCCAGGTCCTGTGCTTGTTTTTGTTATTCTTTGTTTTGTTATTTGTGTAGAAGGGATGTTAGAAATCATCTTATCAACAATCCATGCCTCCCACCCTCCACCATTTACAACCTCAGAAGCTAAGACCCAGAGATACATAGTCATTTTTTGCCAAGCCATCACAGTCAGAGGTTGGGACCACAAGGTCTGGAACCCATATATCTTAGCATCTAGTCTAACACCGCTTAAGACTGCATTTGCATATAATTTTGTGCCAGGCATCTGCAGAGTTAACTAGTTTTTGCCACCTGGGAGTTCACAACTAAAGATATACAACATGAATGCAATTTCTTGACATCCATCCTTTTCTCTCAGTCCTTCTAGGCTATATTTGCTCAGACCCTCATCAATTCTTGCTTCAACTATCATAATGTAATATGGAAATGAAACTTGGGCATTGTGGCAAGCTAGAGGCCAGCTCCACCCTTTACATTTAGGTATTTCCAGGGTTTTCTTAGGTTTCTCTAAGACCTGGGGTAATTTGTATGACCAGGAACCTAACAGGGGTGATGCTGGTAGTCAGAAAGGCAAGTGGAGGAGCATATGAATGCTTTTCCCCAGCCTCAAAAACACTAATTGATGTAGGAAAGAGGTTATTCAATTAGAAATGCCTAGATAAGCTACATGGCCTGGGAGTCAAAAAGGCCTCAGTTCAAGTCCTGACTGCTATTTGTGTTCCTGAGAAATATACTTAACCTCTCAATGCTCCTAGCAATTAAAAGTTGCTGAACAACAGCTGATTTGCATTGGTAGAGGGAGTTTCTTCATGGGGAGCATCTGGGTCAATGAAATTATATCTCAAATAAAATATACATACACACATATGCATGTGTGCACACACACAGACACATACACAAAGTCTGCTAGCAATGAAGACTAGACTATGCATTTATTTTTTTCCTTTTAAATTTATTTATTTTAGTTTTCAACATTTACTTCCACAAGATTTTGAGTTCCAAATTTTCACTCCATCTCACCCCTCCCCCCACCCCAAGATGGCATGCATTCTGAATATCCCTTCCCCTAGTCTACCCTCCCTTCTATCTCTCCCCCACTTCTCTTATCCCCTTCCCCTTCTATTTTCCTGTAGGGCAGAATAGATTTCCATACCTCATTTCCTATATTTCTTATTTCCCAGTTGCATGTGGAAACACTTTTTTAAACATGTGTTTTCAAAACTTTGGGTTCCAAATTTTCTCCCTTCCTGCCTCCCCACTCACCCTCACTGAAAAGGCAAGCAACTCAATATAGGTTATACAAGTGCAATTATGCAAAACACTTCCACAGCAGTCATGTTGTGAAAAACTAACTCTATTTCCCTTAATCCTATCCTGCCCCCCCATTTATTCTATTCTTTCTTTTGACCTTGTCCCTCCTCAGAAGTGTTTGTTTCTGATTACTCCCTTTCCCAATCTGCCCTCCGCTCTATCGTTCCCTTGCTCTCTTGTCCCCTTCGCTCCCTATTTTCCTGTAGGGTAAGACAGATTTCCATACCCAAATGAGTGTATATGTTATTCCCTCCTTAAGCCAAATCCTATGAGAATAAGATTCACTCATTCCCTCTCACCTTCCCCCGTTTCCCCTCCACTGTAACAGCCTTTTCTGTTCTGTTTTTTTTTTTGTGAGATAATTTACCCTGTTCTACCTTTCCCTTTCTCCTTCTCCCAGTATAATCTTCTCTCACCCCTTAATTTTGCTCTCCAGATATGACCCCTTCATCTTCAACTCACCCTGTGTCCTCTATCTATCTATCTATATCTATCTATAATCTATATCTATCTATCTACATATATATATATATATGCATACTTATAATTTTTTCCCTCCAACTACCCTAATACTGACAAAGGGCTCATGAGTTACAAATATCATCTTTCCATGCAGAAATGTAAACAGTTCAACCTTAATAAGTCTCTTATGATTTCTCTTTCCTGTTCACCTCTTCATGTTCCACTTGAGTCTTGTATTGGAAAGTCACATTTTCTATTCAGCTCTGGTCTTTTCATCAAGAATGCTTGAAAGTCCTCTATTTCACTGAATGACTATTTTTTCCTCTGAAGGATTACACTCAGTTTTGCTGGGAAGGTGATTCTTGATTGTAATCCTATCTCCTTTGCCCTCTGGAATATTATATTCCATGCCCTGTGGTCCCTTAATGTAGAAGC
This sequence comes from Vombatus ursinus, assembly GCF_900497805.2. NCBI lineage: Eukaryota > Metazoa > Chordata > Mammalia > Diprotodontia > Vombatidae > Vombatus > Vombatus ursinus. The sequence continues at coordinate 6,361,663 of NW_020954576.1, forward strand.
TGCTAAATCTTGGGTTATCCTGATTGTGTTTCCACAATACTTGAATTGTTTCTTTCTGGCTGCTTGCAATATTTTCTCCTTGACCTGGGAACTCTGGAATTTGGCTACAATATTCCCAGGAGTTTTCCTTTGGGGATCTCTTTCAGGAGGAGATAGGTGGATTCTTCCAATTTCTATTTTGCCCTCTGGTTTTAAAATATCAGGGCAGTATTCCTTGATAATTTCTTGAAAGATGATGTCTAGGCTCTTTTTTTTTTATCATGGCTTTTAGATAGTCCAATAATTTTTAAATTCTCTCTCCTGGATCTATTTTCCAGGTCAGTTATTTTTCCAATGAGATATTTCACATTGTTTTCTAATTTTTCATTCTTTTGGATTTGTTTTACGGTGTCTTGATTTCTCATAAAGTCACTAGCTTCCAATTTCTCTATTCTTATTTTTAAGGAAGTATTTTCTTCAGTAATCTTTTGAACTGCCTTTTCCATTTGACCAATTTTGCTTTTCAGGGCATTCTTCTCCTCATTGTTTTTTTGGACCTCTTTTGCCATTTGGGTTAGGCTATTTTTTAAGGTGTTATTTTCTTCAGTATTTTTTGGGGTATTCTTTAGCAAGCTGTTGACTTGTTGTTCATGATTTTCTTGCATCACTCTCATTTCTCTTCCCAGTTTTTCCTCTATTTCTCTTACTTGTTTCTCAAAATCCTTTTTGAGCTCTTCCAAGGCCTGGGACCAATTTGTATTTTTCTTGGAGGCTTTATGTGTAGGAGCTTTGACCTTATTGTCTTCTGGTTGTATGTTTTGATCTTCTTTGTTACCAAAAAAAGATTCTGTGGTCTGACACTTGTGAGGTTTGGTCATGATCCCAGCCAATTACTTGAGTTATTAGCTCTTTATTAAGGTGGAGGTTTCTTTCCAATGTGGAGAATGTACTGTCCCAAGCTTCGGGGGTTTGTACAGCTGTTTTCAGAGATACTTCCAGGGACCTGTAAATTTTCAGTTCTTCCAAAGTGGTATAAGGGGCAAGGTGTTTACTCCTTTCCTGGCCTGTGCTCTGGTCTATGAGTGACCACAAGCACTCTTTTCTGCCTTGGAACTGTGAAGAGGATTTCCTCTCCACCACCATTACAAGCTCCACCACGCCAGTGCTCTTCCTCGCCCCAGGACCACCCCTCAGAACTGTGACCCAGATCCAAGCACAGACAAAGCAAGAGATTCCTGCCTCAGCACTGGCAAAGAGATCCCTGAAATCCCCCTCTGATCAGCCACCAGAATCCCCTCAGTCTGTGGGCCAGAAGCTCAGGAGGCAGTTGCTGCCCCAGGGCCATGCTTGGGAACTGGGGCTGAGACCTAGCTTCTCTCTCACCGCAGAAACAGATTTTTCCCACTGACCTTCCAAGTTGTCTTTGGCATTCAAGGGTTGAGAGGTCTGGAAACTGCCACAGCTGCCTGCAATTCAGTTCTCTGCGGCCTGCTCCAGGTTTGCTGTGGCCTGCACACCCATGCCAAACTACGCTCCTCTCCCCGCCTGGCGCGATATACCTTTCTGATCAACCATCCAGGTTGTCTTGGGCTGGAAATTTATTTCACTCTGCCTTTTTGTGGATTCTGCTGCTTTAGAATTTGTTTAGAGCCATTTTTATAGGTATTTGGAGGGTTTTGGGGGAGAGCTCAAGCAAGTCATTGCTTTCACTCCCCCATCTTCAAGACTATGCATTTAAGCAGGTGAATGAGAATGGTTTTATTGTGGCCTTGAAGGTCTTTTGTCCACCAGACAGCACTGTGGGCTTACCAAAAGAGGTGGAAGTGAGCCGACTAGCCTAGCCTCATTTTGGTCTTGGTTGTCTGATTTGAAAAAAGAAATAGCTGTAATCCTTCCCTGGGAAATCAGAGATCGGCTCACATCCGAAGCAGAAATGAAAGCAATAGTAGTAGAGGTGTAGACAACAGTAATGACAGTGGCAGCAACAGAATCAGCAGCAACAAAGACAACACAGGAGAGCAGAGAAGCCCCAATAGGGGAGACAGAAAGAGACACAGACAGAGACAGACAGACTGACAATGGGCAACATCAAAATGTGCATGGACCAAAGATAACCATCCCAAATGGACCTGTAGGCTGTAACAGCAGAACAACTTAGCATCAAAAAGGAAAGGAAGACCAGTGTAACAAGCAACCTAGACCCAAAGATCAGAGAACTATCGGAACTGAGGAGCAACAAAGGACAGAAGTACCATTTGGAGAAATGAACCTAGAACTTGGCTTCTGAGTCATTCAACTTTGCAGGTCCAGGCCAAGTAGGTTAATTGCTTAACAACCCAACTTCTTTCCCCTATTTGAAGGGGGTAAGGGAATGTGAATTAGAACCACAGTGATGGAATAAATCTGGAGCAACTACATGGATCCCTGGGAAACATTGGGTTTGCTACTGAGATGGGTTGCTTGACTACCTAGCAACTCCAAATTATTTTTTTGTGTTTTTTTAAATTAAATATTTTCTATTAACAAATGTTTATTCTCTTTCTCTCACCTACCTCCCCACCCCCACTGGAAAAATAAAAAACTAGCTTGTAACAAATATGCACAAATAACAAATTCTCATATTGGTCATGTTAAAAAAAAAATGTGTCAGGAGATAGGCAGGATTCTTCAACATCAGTCCTCTGGAATCCTGGTTGGTCGTTACATTGCTCAGAGTTCTTAAGTCTTTCAAAGTTGTTTTTTATAATGTTATTGTGATAATTGTTTTTCTAGTTCTGTTTACTTTCACTCTGCATCAATTCATACAAGTATTCCCTCATGCAAATTTGTCTACTCTCATCTACAACATTGGGTGACTTTACTTGAAATAGGCCAAAGTCGTTCCCAGGACACCCAATTAGCCCAAGATTCCCTGATGCAGCACCCTGGTTATCTAAGGGCATAAAAGTTCCAGCCACATGGAATCTGGGTTTCTCAGATTTGGTAGAAGCCTAAAATCACTTAAGGTGCCATAACCTGATGACCTACAGATCAAATACCTTTTCATATGGAGAGGGAGGAGTCTGGCGTGGAATGTCCAAGGAAGCTAAGTGCCACGGTTTCTTTGCTGAATATTTTTGATATTTTGGGGCAATCTAAACCTCCTTTGCTAAATGTTCAGTGACTTGCTAGTGCCTCAATTTGTCCCAAAACAAAACTTGGACTGAGAGGGTGCTGGTGTTGGAGTCATTCCTCCAACATGAAGGTGCCTCTGAAACTGTCTGTTTCATCATTTTTTTTTTCTCAATTGCATGAAAAAATATTTTACATGCATTTTTTTAAAAAAAAATTGAGTTCCAAATTATCTTCCTCCCTCCTTTTTATCCCCCATCCTTGAGAAGGCAAATGATTTGATATAGATCATACATGTGCAGTTATGCAAAACATTTAAAACATTTCCCTATTAGCCATGTTGCAAAAGAAAGGACAGACTGAAAAAATAACAACAACAACAAAAAAACAACAAAAAAATCCAAAAAACACCAAACAAGAAAAATAAAGACAGCTTCAAAAGTATATTTCAGTCTCCATTTGGACTCCATCAGTTCTTTCACTGGAGGTGGATAGCATTTTTCATCATAAGTCCTACAAATTGTCTTAGATCATTGTGTTGCTGAGAACAGCCAAGTCACTCACATTTAGCTGATCATAATACAATATCATGGCTACTGTGTAGAATGTTCTCCTGGTTCTGCTCACTTTACTTTGCATCAATTTATGTAAGTCTTTCCAGGTTTTTCTGAGAGCATTCTGCCTGTCATTTCTTATAGCACAATAGTATTCCATTACTTTCAAATATGCACCAAAATTTGTTCAGTCATTCCCCAGTTGACGGGTGCCCCCTTAGCTTCCAGTTCTTTGCCAACACAAAAGTAACTGATATAAATATTTTTGTACACAAGGGCCCTTTCCCCTTTTCTTTAGGATATATGCTTAGTGTGGTACAATTGAATTAAACATGTGCATATTTAATAACTTTAGGAGAATGTTCCTAAATTGCTTTTCAGAATGTTTGAACCAATTCATAGTCCCACCAACAAAAGTGCATTAAACTGCCTATTTTTCCATAGCCCTTTTAACATTTGTCTTTTTCTATTTTTTGTCAGCTTTGACAATCTAATATGTATAAAGTGGAATCTCAGAGTTGCTTTAGTCTATATTTAATTATTAATGATTTGGGGCATTTTTCATACAGCTATTGATAGTTTATATTTCTTCTCTTGAGAATTTCCCATTTACATTTTTAGACCACTTATTTATTGAGGAATGGCTCATATTCTTATACATTTGAATAATTCCCTTATATATCTTGAAAATGAGATTTATTGGAGAAACTTGTTACAAGGATATTTTCCCCATTTAACTGTTTTTCTTCTAATTTCAGCTTCATTGGTTTTGTTTGTACAAAAACTTTAATTTTATTTGATCGAAATAGTCCATTTTCTCTTCTGTGATTCTCTCTATCTCTTACTTGGTCATGAAACTCTTACTCTATCTGTGAAAGTGAAATGTAATTTCTTTCTTTTTCCTCCAATTAATTCATAATGTAACCTTGCGTATCTCAAACATATATACATTTGGAGCTTACATTGGCATATGGTTGAAGCAACTATAAGATACCTAAAAGAAGTGGGGCTCATCAGAAAAGAAGGGTTTTTTTTCCACTCTCTATGGGCTTCTGTATGAGTCCCTTTTGTATTTTTTGTTTGTATATTAAAACTGTGCTTTTTTCCATGTGTCCTCGTTAGCCTGGAGGGTTTACAGGAGAATTAAACCAAAGCTATAAATTAGTATAATTCAGATATTCCCAGGCCCTGGACCCAAGATTGGAGGAAAATAAGGTGTACAAGTTATTTTCAGGAAGAAGCATTCGAATCTGAATCCTGTCAGTCCAACAAAAGAAAGAAGCCTAGGACCTCCAGTTGACAAAGGGATTATAATAGCTTCTAATTTAATCATTCCTCTGCTTACAAAGCTCTAATGTCCCCATCACCTACAGAATAAAGTATAAACTCCTGATCTTGTCATTCAAAGCCATCCATAACCTAGTTCCATCTTACCTTTTCTCCCTTATCTTATATTACTTTTCTTCTTGTATCTGTATCCCCTGCCAAATAGGACTCCTCTCCATTTAACACTCTTGGCCTGCCTATCTGCCTTTGTGCTTTTGTTCATATCATCCCAGGCCTGCAAATGCCTTCTCCTCTTCTTCCATGAGTTGGTATCATTCTCTTCTTTCTATGCATTACTCAGATATCACTTACTCCATGAAGGCTTTCCATCTTTTTCTCCTCAAATTTTTCACAGTACTTGGTCTGAACTTCTCCTTTGCACTCATCACATTTCCCATCAGTAATTTGTCTGCACTTAGCTATTTGTGCACATGAATCTCCCTACTAGACAAGTTCTTTGAGAGCAGAGTCTTACGTTGTACCTAACTTATGATTCCCAGCATCCAGCACTTGAGTGTTATTACCTTAATATATTCTTGCTGAACTGAATTGCAAATGAAGGAACATGTAAACAGGTCACATAAACAACAAATTTTTTTAATTAAATAAATGTATGTATAGTGTACTGAGGATCATTTTGTGATTATCTTTTTTTCATAGGTCAGCTGGGTTCAGGCTTAAATAGAAGAGATGACTGGATTGAATTTGAAAAGTTGCTCAACAACATAAAATTCTATTTAAAAAATTTGTATTCATGCATATATATATGCAGTATTAATTATATTACAGCTATATGAAGGTATACAGATACAAAATAGGGATTCTCTGAAAAATAAAACTTGAAAGTGACCAAAAGGGCAAGAGAGACTCATGTTGGGTTTAAGTATTAGTGTATATTACCAACAATAACTCATCTTCAAAAAGTGCCATAAATATATGTGTGTATATATATGCATACAAATATACATATATAATCAAGAACATTATTAAAAATAGGAATGGTCAGTCATGTTCTAACAATAAGTAATAACAAATGGATAGCCCAAATGGATAGCCCAAATGCTGTATTTGTACCCCCAAAATATTAAAAGATTTACAGGAAAAAATTCAGTGAACCATATAGATCTCTCCATATAAGAGAACATATTAATCAAACCAACTGGAGATGGTTAGTCACACTCTATCTCCCATGTCCATGCTTTTGTACTGGTTGTCTACTAGGACTTGAATGTTCTCTCTCTTCATTTCAGTTTCTTAGTTTATCTGTCTTCCTTCCAGACTCAGTTCAGATTCCTTCTTCTGCAGGCCTTTCCAGATCCCCACCCCTGGCTTCCAGCACTTGCCTTCTGGGATTACCTTCTACCCATATAGCTTATATTACCTGACTATTTACAATGTCTCTCTATTATTAGAATGTAAGCCCGTTGAGGGCAGGACTGATTTAGCTTTTTTTTATGACTTCAGGGCTTAGAACAGTGCAAAGGATTACTAAATGCTTGTTGGCTGACTAGAAAAGCAAAGATACGGTGAGGAACCTTTGAGAGCAGTCTTCACATTTTGAAGGGTTGCTCTGTGGAAGACAGTTGTTGTCTTCAATGCCTGACCAAGCTTTAAGTGCTGCACAGCACCTACTTCAGCTGTCTTAATGGCCATTGGAATAAATTGTTCTCATCCACCCATTCTGCCAGGGGTGGAATAGAGTATATACTTATTCTAAGAAGCGACAGAGAACAAAAGTAGAACTAATAAGCAGAAATTACAGGTAGGAAAGTTTTGGCTGAACAATAGAAAAACTTCCTAACAGAGAAAGTTAAAAATAGGATGGGTTATAGTAAAGTTCCCTGTCATTGAAAGTGTTCATACAGAGGCTACATGTCTTACCAGACAGGAACATTGTAAAGGAGATTCTTGAACTGTGTGGGAGCTTGGACTTGAGGTTTCTGAGGTTCCTTCCAACTCGAAGACTGTTTAAGCTCTTATCTTTCAATACAAAAGATACTACCCATTTGATTCCCTCCCTATCGTAATATTCCCTTCTGTATCCTAAAACAATGTATCTAATCTCCTAATCCCTACCACCTTATTTTCATAGTATATCTCAGTATTTCCTAATAGAAGAATGGCCATTCTTATGCATATGTCTCATTGAAAATTCGTGTTTTTGTGTTTATTTAGCAAGGAATCATGTACTACCAGAGCCATAACTAGCAATTTTCACACCTGGGGGAAGTAATACAAAACTTGCCTGGGGTAAGTGCATGAACTACAGCCTCATATGCTGCTGGAGAAGATGCCACCTGGTAGCTTCGTATTTTAACTCATTACTCTTGCAAACTAGATGATAAGTTCAATTGCTTCTACACTGAGTAAAGACTGAAAGTGCTGTCAGTGCTCTAAATTTTGTTTTGCTGTTTAGTTATGTTTGACTCTTTGTGACCACATGGACCAAAGCACACCAACACTGTTCATGGGGCTTTCTTGGCAGGGGGCCAAGATGTCAAAGTAAAAGACGGGGAATCACCAGAGATCTCCCAAATTCCCCTCCAAATAACCTTAAGAAAATAACTCAAGATGAATTCTAGAGTGGCAGAACCAACAAAAGGTTGGGGTGAAACAATTTTCCAGCCAAGACAACTTATGATGTTGGCAGGAAAGGTCTGTATCACTGGGGTGAGAGTGCAGTGCAATCCAGTACAGGCCATGCTTTGGCAAGCTCGCAGCAAATCATGATGGAAACTGAATTGACAGTCATGGCTTCTGGAGTTTTCAGCCTATAGAGGGTAAGGGGGTCGGACAACTGATCAGAAGGAGATTAAATGCCATCCTTTGCTGGCACTGGGTACAGGATTTTATTGCATTACGAATACACTGTTCCAGGTTGCAGTTTCAAAATGAGTAGGAGCTGGGACCCTGATTATAGGGTGGAAAAGAGCGCTTATTGGCACTTACAGACCAAAGCACAGGCCAGAAGAGCAGTGACTACACCTCTCCTTAGATCATACCACCTCAGAAGAACTGAAAACTTACAAAACCCCCAGAACTTACTCCGAAAACAGAAGCACAAAAAAAACCCCTGAAACATCAGGTAGTGCTCCCTCCACCATGGGAGCAGAGTCCAACTTTAACATAAAGTTAAAAGTGAAGAAATAGACTAAGGAAATGAGCAAACAACAATAACAACAAAAAGAACCAGACCATAGAAACTTACTATGGTGACAGGGAAGACCAAAACACAAACTCACAAGAAGACAATCAAGTCAAGAGAGCTACATAGAAAGCCTTAAAGAAAAATGTGAATTGGTCTCAGGCCAAAAACAAAACAAAATGAAACAAAAAAAAAAGAATTCCTCAAAGAGCTCAAAAAAGAATTTTAAAAATCAAAGAAATTAAGTAGAGGAAAAAATGGGAAAAGAAATGAGTGATGCAAAAAAAAAACATGAAAAAAAGAGTCAACAGTTTGGTAAAGGAGGCACAAAAAATACTGAAGAAAATAACACCTTAAAAAACAAAATAGGCCAAATGGTAAAAGAGGCACAAAAATTTATTGAAGAGTAACCTCCTAAAAAGCAAAATTGACCAATTGGAAAAAGGGCACAAAAATTCACTAAAGAAAAAGAACTCCTTAAAAAATAGAAATGTCCAAATTTACTTATTGAGGAAAACATTGTACATAGTGACAGCAATGCCATATGATGATCAACTGGGAATGACTTAGCTCTTCTCAGCAATACAATGATCCAAGACAATTCTGAAGAACTTAACGATGAAAAATAGTATCCACCTCCAGACAAAGAACTGATGGAGTCTGAGTGTGGATCAAAGCACACTTTTAATTTTTTTCTTAGTTTTGTTTTTTGTTTGGTTTGTGTTTTCTTTTATAAATGACCAATGTGGAAATATGTACATGTTTTGCACGATTGCACATACATAACCTGCATCAAATTACTTGCCTTCTTAATGGTGGGGCTAGGGAGGGAGGGAGAAAGAGAAAATTTGGAACTCAAAATTTAAAAAAAAATGAATGTTAGAAATTGTTTTTACATGTAATTGGAAAAAAGTAAAACATTTTAAAAAATGATTCTGGAGTAGTTTGCCATTTCCTTGTCCAGAGGACTGAGGCAAACAGAAGTTAAGTGACTTGCCCAGGGTCACATGGCTAGTAAGTGTCTGAGACTGGATTTGAACTTGGGTCTTCCTGACTCCAGGCCCAATACTTTATCTACTGAGCCACCTAAATTTTGGTGCCCTAGGTTAAAGCCCCAGTCATGTTGCTTTAATTCTCCGAAAAAGCTCTGTGTAACCTCCTAGAGAACGTTGGAGTCAGAAGGGTAGCATCAATGCTGCTGATACGTTTGGAACTCTAGTGATAATCAATAACTTGTGTTAGGGAGCTAGCACAGTACAGTCAGAAAAGCATTAGTTCTAGAGTCAAAGGACCTGAACTCAAATCTTCCCTCTGTCATTTACTACATGTGTGGCCTGAAACAAATCATTTAACCTCTCTGGGCCTCAGTTTCCTTATGTGTAAAATGATAAGGGGAAGGTTGAACTAGATGACCTCTAAGATTCCTTCTGGAGTTATGATCTATCACAGCACCAGGCCCATAGTCAGCACTTAATAAATGTTTAATTTATCTAACCATGACCCTGACACGTAACTTTAAGGTTTCAAGAACAGTCAAAGTCCATGCGTATATCCTTCAAATTCTAAAGGGCTGCCCTGTGTAAAAAAGTGCACACGTATTCTGAGCAGCTCTGTGAGGTAGATTGGGTCACCATTATGCCCATTTCACAGAAGACTAAACTTAGGCTTACAGTCACACAACTAATAAGTGTTAGAGTCAGGCTGGGAGCCATAGGTCTCCTGGCTCTAAGTCTTCTGGCTTTTTCTCCAGTCTCTCATGCCCAGCCAAAAATAGAGTCATCTATCTGAAGCCACGCTAGGCCTTCGATTTTGTGTAGAACACTTGGGGAGGGAAATGACAAGAGTAACTTCATGTCAGAGGTATCATTTTCTCCCTCCTTGTGTGTATCTTGAAGGTAGGGAGGCTGTCTAATTGTAAGCTGCAACATTGCCTCCTGAGTAATCACTGTCAGTTTCCCCTCAACAAAATGAGTTTGATGAGAGGCTGGGCAGCCTGGGCACAGAAAGAGTGATTACTGTGTTTTCACTACTGAAGACAATCACTTGTTTTCCCTCCCTGGGGAGGAAAACCTTTCATTCATTCCCAGACAGATTTCTTATCATTTCAAAAACTGCTTAGGTTGGCCTAACAGGTGTGATGTTTAAGTGATTGTCAAAAGCTGGACTTGCCAGACTGAAGGGGATAAGAGCGAGGAGAGTGCCTGATTGGTTAGATCAGGCCACGTTCTGGTAATTCTAGATCTGGAGAACAGCCTGATGCTCTAAGGACAAGGAAGCACAAATTCAGATTTTGTATTATACCAGGGATGGGGAACCTGCGGCCTGGAGGCCACATGCAGCCTTCTAGGTCCTTGGGTTCAGCCGTTTGACTGAGTCCAAACTTCACAGAACAAATCCTTTATTAAGGGGATTTGTTCTATGAAGTTTGGTTTCAATCAAATGGCCGTACTTGAGGACCAAGAGGGCCACATGTGGCCTTGAGGCCGTAGGTTCCCCACCCCTGTATTACACAGTTATATATACGGAGTTTTCATGGACCTTAGACATCATCTACTGAAGATGCTAAAGCCCAGAGCAGTACTCAAGATCACACACTAGTGTCAGAACCACAACTGAATCCAGTTCTTCTGACTCAAAGTCCAGAATTCTTTGCATTACAAAATTCAAGTAGTGCCAGTTCCTAGACCTAGATGCTAATTTACGTTTTCTTAGCAAGTTCTACCTTTTTGGCGAGTGCAAATCAGTGGGGTTAATGAGATAAAGGAGAGGAAAGGATGGACAGAAAGTTAAAATGCATGTGTCTAAGTATAAACAGCTGACAGCCTAATGACCAATTGTCCTTACTCGTTCCGTAAAGCAGTTCCCCTAAGGATCTCTGTTGTTGTTCAGCCATCTCAGTGGTGTCCAACTGAAATAACTGACCATCACCAACAAGACTAAATAACCTCTAAAAGCCCTTTCTTATCTAAGTCTATGATCCTATTGTGGAATTCATACTTTTTGCCCATTACCCTTATTAGTCTGAATTAGCGAGGTTGTTATTGTTGAATCGTTTCGGTCATGTCCAATTCTTCATAACTCCATTTGGGGTTTTCTTGACAAAGAGACTGGGGTGATTTCTCATTTCCTTCTCCAGTTCATTTTACATATGAGAAAACTGAGGCAAACAGGGTTAAGTGACTTGCCCAGGGTCACACAGCTAGTAAGCGTCTGAGACTCAGGCCTTCTTAACTCCAGGTCTGGTGCTTTATCCACAATGCTATCTAGCTGCACATTAGTGAGGTTGCCACCTCACTACTTCTAGAACCACAGCCCCCCAGGCACCTTGTCAATCTTAAACTCCATGACAGCCTGCAAATGATAACCAGCTAGCTGACTAAAGCCTTTAATGAGCACTTATATGCTAGGCACTGTAACCACTGGGGGTACAAATAAAAGCAAGCAAGATAGTCTCTGCTCTTGAAAAGCTCACATTCTAATAGGAAAAGATAGCAAATGAAAGGAAGTTAAAAGAGGTGGAGAAGATATTCACTGTGGCATGGCTGGGGATATCCAGAAAATGCTGGGTAGGTCTATAGTCAAGGAAGAGAAGACCAAAAGTGGCCTATCAAAGCCCAGAGTGGTTCCAGGGGCACAGTACAATTTTCCAGTGGGAAAGGAGTAGAGATGATAGTTTGAGTGGAGGCAACATAGCCTGAGATATCCAGGAAGTTAAAGCCTTTAACAGTCTTTCTATGGAAAGGCTGAAGCAGACATGCCAGACAATGGAAGAACTTAAGAGAAGAGATTGTCCAGCCTTGAGTTCAAGCTTTACCATTCCCTACCAGCCCAAGAACATCCCCTTTTTTGAGTCAAGACAAGGAAACCAAAGCTGCAGGAAGTCAACTAGGCATGAAGGACTCAGTATGTTGTAATTTCAAAACCTTGTCACCCCATTCATACTTTGGGCCAAATGCTATTTTTGTACCACTTAGTATGGAGCAATGGGATGAAGAATTGCCCAAAGGCAGGAATGTGGATTAAAGAGGGACAATGTAAGCTTTAAAAAAGGCCTGTGGTGATTTAGAGAATGCCTCAAGGCTTTTCTTTCCTCTTCAGGCTTTTCCCCCAACTATAACTCACCTCTCTTCCATAAGTCTCTTCCTTTCCAAGATCTGCTTTCATTTTTTTTTTGTGGCTTGTTTCACTCCAGATGACCTTTCCCCTGCTTCCAGGGCTGTTCACACACCAATGACCACATACCAGGAATTTGCCTTTCTCTTTGCCTTTGGGAAACTCACAGTCATCAAGTCAACATTATTCGGTTGATTGGAGGGGAAGAGGAATCTGATACACTGAAGAAAGAAATAGTCCTGACTGTGAAAGTGATGCAAGATCATTTCACCCAGATCAGAAACATAGGAAGAGTCATGTCCGTGGAGAGCAACCAATTTATATTAATGAACCATCATCTTCACCAGCAATTGCTTGCAGGTGCTAAATCTGAAGCCAGATGAGTCTACGAGAGCACCTTGGGAATTGTAGAGTCATTGAATGTTAGGGCTGAAGAGGATGGTACATAGAAATGAGGATGATATATTGTTCTGGATTCAGAGTCGGAGGACCTGAGTCTGGAACTCAGCTTTGCTGTCACTTATTAACTATGTGGTCTTGGCTAAGTCACTTCTCTCCACTGGGGCCTCAGTTTCTTCCATCCATAAAATAAGAAGGTTGGCCTAGGTGACTTGTAATCACTCTTTTATATTTAAATCTATAATTTAGTCTAATACTTTTATTTTTACAGATAAAGATGTTCCTGCAAGTTCTAAATCTATGATCCTTGGATTTAGTCCTAACCCTTTATTTTACAGAGGAGGACATTGAGGCACAAGAAGATTAAGAGGCTATTATATAGTTATGTGTGGAGTTGCTCTTGGCTCCCAATCCAGTGACTTTCCTGAATGGATTTCTGTCTCTGTATTCCCTGGCACATAGTAGGTAGTTAATAAAGTCTTGCTGAATAAAGGAATGAATGAATAAATATGTCAATGGCCACTTATTTTTGTCAGCCTTAACAAAGTAGATGCAGACAATTTGTTTCCTTATCTGATAGACTGTGTTTGCTCCATGCCAGGGCTGTTGGAAACCATAATGAATTAAGAGTGAAAGATTAATGCGCTTGGCTTGCTGTATTTATACACTCAACTTCCATGGAAACCCAGCAGGTAGTAAATCAGTCAAAAACCATTTTTTTAATAACTTCCAGTAAAACCCAATTTACTCATCTGCCAACCATGGAAAAGTTGATTGCTTTGTCAGAAGAGGCCCATTCATTGTAGACCAATATAATTGCCCTAGACATGAGAAATACAATTTCCCTACTTTGGGTGGTGATGGCGAATTGAAAACAAGCCACAAAATGGCCTAGAAGCAACATGCCTGCTGTTAATAATAGCGTTAGATTACTCCATTTGTCACACACTCCAGATTTGTCCACCTTGGAGTCTGGCATCTTTCCTGCATGTTAAACAAGAGCCCTTACGGGGTGGGAAGTACCAAAGGACCTGGAAAGGAAGGCCTGAGGAACAGTGTCTTTCCCAGGCTGCAGGAGGAATAATAATAATAATAATAATAATAATAATAATAATAATAAAGGATAAAGTCATTTGGCCTAAGCCTTATGTAGAGATGTTAGCTTTGGGGCTGTTGCACACTGGTAGGAGTATTAGATATGTTGGGGCTTTTTCTTCTTTTTTTTTCTGCTCAATGCCCATGTAGCTCAATGCAGGGATTTATCAGATGGAAATGATATGGAAGCTTTTATTTCCACTTCAGCAATTTTTGTTATCTACAATCTCTCATCATTTTCTCTGTCTTTTCTCTTCTTCAGCAAAGAGCTGTTTGTGGCTGAGGAAATTCCAGATGATCTTTGGCTGACCCAGGATGGAAGCATGTTTTTGTACAAGATGTATGGAGTGGGGAGGCCTACACACATACCCTGCAAGAGGAGTAAAGGGCACTGTTTGCTACATCGGCTCTTTCCTGCTTTACTGCCTCTCAAAACTGTTTCCCTTTCAGGGTTGTACCACATCAGAGCAGGATGGCAACATGTTGGGAGTTAGGTAGTTGGTTTCAAAGAAAAAATTATTGTGACAGTCATTCATTCAATAAGCTTTTATAAAGTGTTTACCGTTATACCTTTCACGTCCCAGGAGTTAGGAGCACAGTGCCCCCTGTGATCTGGAAAATCCACGTAAAATTTTTTGGTTCTTCCTCCATAGCAGAAAAATCAGAATTATTATGGTATTAAAAGACAAAGTATTTTGATACTATACAAAATCATACATTTATCATTTCTGAGTTTCTAAACTTTTTCTATGTCATCTGCTTTGTGTGTCATCTGTGGCTTCCACAAAACTCCCCAAAAATTCTCGTTTGATTTCTTATGCCAATCCATGATATATCGATGGGGTCAGTTGTGATGTAGAAGGAATAACTGTACTAAGGGCTGAAGTCTTATGCTAAGCATTGGGAATACAAAAACAAAAAATAAAATGTCCCTACCTTCAAAAAATTATATTCAGTTGTAGACTCCTTTTTCATTTGTGCTTTGGGTAGTAGGCCTGTCAAGCCACATCAACAGATACTAAGTGCCTACTATGTGCCAGATACAGTGGGCATGTGGGTAGCTAGGTGGTGCAGTAGATACAGTGTCAGACAGGAAGTCTAGAGTCAGGAAGACTCATCTTTCTGAGTGGAAATCTAGCCCCCAGACACTTATTGGCTATGTGACCCCAGGCAAGTCACTTAACCCTCTTTGCCTCAGTTTCCTCATTTGTAAAATGAGCTGGAGAAGGAAATGACAAATCACTCCATTATCTTTGCCAAGAAAACCCCAAATGTGGTCACAAAGAGTTGGAAACAATTGAAAAAACAACTGAACAACAACATGTGCCAGAGATACATAGAAAAGCAAAAATTAAAAAAAAAAATTGTCCCTGGCCTCAAGGAGCTCACGATCCAATGGAAGAGATAACATGAAAACAAATATATACAATATAAACTGGAAGTAATTACTATTAGGGAAGATATGAGTATTAAGGAGGAGTCAAGAAAGGCTTCTTGTAGAAGGTAGGATTTTAGATGAGCTACCTATACCATGCCATTTTGAGGCAATTTGCAATTGCAGGTACTTCTGGTTAGGGGGGGATAAAAGGTATTAAGGGAGAGATGTCCACATTGAAGTACAAGGGAAATAGCAAAGAGTAAGTCTTTTGTGGTCCAATGGTCCCAAACTATGTTCAGTTTGCTTTTATAGGCCATAATGAGAACAAATGTTCTTCAATTAACCAATTGACTATCATGATGTCAACCAATATGACATCACCACCTTGACTATGGATTCTGATACACTTCGTCTATCATTTTTCCTCCAGTTAACTCCTTACTTCATTTAATATGTCAAACAGAGGTCCCTTAGGGCACATTGGTCAGTATCCCCAGTTGTGGACAATTTTCTTGTGGCTTGGGGAAGATCCAGCAGACCCAGTATGATTTAGACAGACGTTCTTTCTCTTATGACAAGTCAAAGGATCATAGATTTATGATATAAGAGACCTTGGACACCATCTACTTCAATCTCTCACTTTACAAATGAGGAAAGTAAAGTCAAGAGAGATTAAAACTCACTTGACCAAGGTCCTACAAGTGCTAAAAAACAGAGCCAGGATACAAACAGAATTCTTTTCATTGCAACATGATGCCTCATTACCTTGTGTTCAGGTCTTATTCTCCCAGGTAGAAGTAATTCCCAAGTCAGTTAATATAATAGCTCAAAAAGATAAAAATAGATGAGGGTCACCAGAAAGAAGATTAAAAGCACTTGGCAAAGAGGTTCCCCGAGGTCTCAAGAGCACCTTGCTAAAGTCTTAACAACTACTTTTATAGTCTTATGACTAAAGGAGACACAGCTAGGTTCCAGATCAATTTATTGAGGGGCAAATTAACTAAAATTGCCCCAGGTCTGCCCCATACAGTCCAAAAGGGTGTTGTAGGAGTAGGGGGTGGGGGTGGGGAAGGGGTATTAAAAATGCCTCCTCAGTTCCACCAGTATCCTAGTCTATAATACCTTGGGTAATGAGGAGCACCTCAACGAGAATTGAAAGAATTTCAGTTCTACTCTAAACTTTGTGGCTGGTTTAGGTGAACCTACAGCAACTGGGCACAGTCACACAGAAAAAAGATGCCACAGCTCACCTAGCTCTCAAGTTCCTCTTTGCTTAGAGCATTGTCTTGGACCCTGGCAAAGAAAAGGACTGCTTAGGGCCTCCAAAATTGTATCATCTCATATTGTGTTTTGTCCAAACTCTCATGACATACATGTGTAACTCACAAGCAATTCTTGACAGTAGAACAAAAAGGAGAAACACATGAAAAAATGCAAGTAAATGGAAGTAAAGAGAACTTCATCCAACCCATCGGCTTTTGAGATTTCTACAAGTCTCACATTTACTGCCTTCAGACGCTCTTCTTAGGTATTATAGTGCAAGCCTTATTTTCTAGCCGTGTCCACCACAACCCCTGGTACCTCTTTATCAACAACATTCAAATGTTAACCCAGTCCAGAATCCCTTATTTTCAAGTCAAGAAGTATTTATTAAGCAATTATTATGAAATCGTTCCACCCAAAGCCAAATTTCAATTGAGAGATGACAGCAGAATTTGGGTTTGAGGAATCAAGGGTATATGGGAGATAACATATCCATCACTTGTTTGGATGTGATCTAT
The DNA here is from genome assembly GCF_900497805.2 of Vombatus ursinus. Classification (NCBI taxonomy): domain Eukaryota; kingdom Metazoa; phylum Chordata; class Mammalia; order Diprotodontia; family Vombatidae; genus Vombatus; species Vombatus ursinus. The sequence continues at coordinate 6,378,544 of NW_020954576.1, forward strand.
TCCCATGAAGCCACCTGATTCATACAATTTATTATCTTAGGGAATAGTTTAATAGCCATTTTTGAGGAGATAAATAACGTCCCCTTTGTGCTATTCTAGGAGCAAGCAAAGGCCATGGGAGGGTCACATACTTAGCAGCTTTTTCTGTTTTAGAGAAATGTGCTACACTCAGCAACTTCAAGCAGCAGAGATGTGTCATTGTATCCATGAGGTCTACCTTATGGTGGCAAAGGCAACACCTCTAACAGGTAAAACCATAGCCTTCATTGAAGTTCCTAGAGTTGCCAATCATCCACCATTTGATCACCCTCAAAAAGGTAAAAATAAATGAACAACATTTATCAAGTCACCTGCATAGGTGAAGCACTGTATTAAAGCGGTATATGTGAATAGGAACAAGGAAGGTCAAGTTTGGTCCATGAATTCAAGGATTTTTACCATTAAATAGGAAAGATGGTACAGAAGCACAATCCAATACCCATAAAATGTCAGTTCAACAAATATAAATTAAGTGCCCACATACATACATGTGTATGTATATGTGCATATATGTAGATGTGTACATACATAGACACACATACACACTAGAGGCATTTCTGGTATAGTGAATACAGAACTGATCTCAAAGCTGTGAAGACCCAGGTTTAAGACTCATTTCTGACACATGCTGTCTATGTTACCCTGGGCAAATCATTTCATCTCTCAGAGCCTTAAGCAACCCTCTAAAATTATAATTATTTAATATTACAGAGAAGCTGCTGACCAGCATTAGTAGAGGGAGTTTTCTCACCCAACAGTTTCCCATCTAATGAGATTCCAGGTCCAATCCCTAACCCTGTATGTACATTCTAGTAATTGAGGATACAGAGATGACAAAGTAATAATCCCTGCATTCAAGGAACTTATAATCTATTATAACAATATATAAGTATCTGGTTAAAAAAGCACAGATATAGACTCTGGGCAAGTCACTTAAGCCTGATTGCCTCACCAAAAAAAAAGCATAGATATATAACCTAGAGGACTAGGGAACCATTTTGAAAACCTTGACAGCTATATAAATATGGATTATTATTTTTTATTACAAAGATTTCAAACTGAAGTCACTTGCATTCCTACCTCAAAGTATTATGATTATCATCAACATCATCACCTTAGACATCTCTACAATGATTTAAAATTTAAAAAAGCACCTTTACAGGCATCTCATTTGTTCTTCACAATAGCACGATAAATTAAGCACTACAGCTATCATTATGTCCATTTTATAGAAGAAAACATTGAGACTCAACAGGTTCAATGACTTCTCCATAGTCACACAGCTAGTAAGTGTTGTCAAGATGTAACCCTAGGTCTTTCGTGAATCCAAGTTGAACTGTTTTTTCATTTTAATGCAGTATTTCATTGTCTCTTTGTGCTAAGAAATGTATAATTGAATCAATAAATCTGGAAAAAGAAACGAAGATAGCAACAATGCAAATATATGAATGCTATAACCTCAAAACAAACATGGAATATGAATTTGAGACTACTGTCTGAATGATGAAATTGTCATTAAATCAAGAAATTATTAACTTTTCTACTTTTGGCAGAGAGAAAACTTCAGCTGATGTCTGGTTAATTGAAGTAGTCCATCTCAATGGTATCATGCCTTCATGATATATGTGTTTCCTAGACTCCTTATCTATTTCTTTCTGTAGTCTGGGAAGTCTATAGTAATAATCTCACAATGACAGCAATATCTGCTTTTCTCTGTTGAACTTCACGCAAATGCTTTGTCTGTTGGGTTCCTGGATTTCCTGAAATGAGTACATCTTTTCGGTGATGCATATACAATCCTATCCTAATATACATGTGCCTTTTATCTACTATTCTATCCTATTCTAATAAAGGGTACCCTTCCAAAGCCATAATGCATCTAGGAGTCTTATCTCCATGAGATCTAATTTGTCTCCTTGCATTAGGTTCTTTAGCTTACTATGCACATCTCCTGTACATCATTCATTTGTGTAAGGGCATCTGAGGTTGTGGCTTTTATTGTCAGATTTTTTTTCCTTGATGTTGTTTTGTGAATTACCAGGCCTCTCTACTGTGATTCTTCCCATTTTCTAACTAATTCTCTTCATAATATCTAGCTTGGTAGATAAATGAAGTCACATATATGAATGTACCAATGGTCTGATACCATGGCAGCTCTGGCTACCTCCACCTGCTTTCATCTATAATGAAGCAGATGGTAAGACCCTCCCAAATATGGACTAAGTGGCAGTATAGTGATTGGAGGAAGCTTGTAGGTACATCTCTGTCTCTGTCTCTGTCTCTGTCTCTCTCTGTCTATCTGTCTGTCTGTCTGTCCCTTTCTCTTCTCTACCATGGTAAACGTATCTAGTTAACAGGTCATATTCTCAGCACAGCAAGCTCACCCTAGTATCTAAAAATCAAGCTGTGTGTTTGATGGTGTACATAAGGAGATGGCCAACAATAGGATGCTTGATGGGAGGCTGAATAGAGTGTTGATTGTGTTTTCTTTTTTCCCCAGTTAGATTGGCTATGAAAAACAGAACCCGCATGTGAAACTCCAAAAAATGGATTTGAAGATGATAAGGAAAAGAATATTAAACATCTTAAGGTTTTATTAAATGTTTTATTAAACATTTAAGGAGCTTCTGCAATTCCCTAAACAATTCTCTCGATTTTTTCTTAGTTCCATTTCTTCTGATCTTTTTCTCACACACGCTTCCCATTTTCCCCAAAAGACAGAAGCTTGGGTGACAAGAGATAGTAGAATATCTAAAACGGATTATTTACTCTGCTCATTTTTTTCATTGAACAATCATTTATCATATCCTCATCATCAGTATAATTATTCATTGTAATTCATATTTATATAGTACTTTACAATCCACCGAGTTCTTTTTTCTCAGACAGACAACACAAGCATTAACATCCCCATTCCACAAATAAGGAAACAGAGAGACTTGGAAAGACAAAGTGACATGTCTAAACTGACAGCAGAAAGTGATAGAGGTAGAATATAGACCCAGGTCCTCTAATTGGCTATGATTTTTATGGAGACAATCATGTTAAGTGTGGGATCATAATTCAAGCCTGATAGGACCATAGGTCTAGAGTGAGAAGGAGCTTCAAAGACAATTTAACCCCTTCATTTTATAGGTGAGCAAACTAAGGCCCATGGAGTTGAAGTGACTTACCCAAGTTCAAATAATTAATAGGCATCAGATGCAGGATTTGAACCCAGGTCCTCTGACTTTTGAGACAATGTCCTTTCAACTGTACTACATAAGTTAGCCAAGTCTATAACCTAGGAATTACTTTTGACTCTTCACTAGCACCCTCTGCATCTAATCAGTTTCCAAGTTTTGTCTGTCTTACAACCTCCTCACCTCTTGTATATCTCCCCTTCTCTCCACTCACACAGCCATTACCCTTGTGCCTGAACTACTGCCATAACCTTCTAATTGGTCTCCCAGTCTCATCTCTCCCCACTTTAATTTATCCTCCATTCAACCACCAAAGTGATTTTCCTAAAGGCAGATCTGACCGTGTCGTCCTCCTATTCAATAAACTCTACTGGATTCCTATTACATCCAAGATCTAATATAAAATCTTCTGTTGATCACTTAAAGCCCTTCACAACCTTCCTACTTTTCCAATCTTCTCCAGTTTCACATCTTACTCCTACATGGGCCTTTATCCTATTCCTCCATCTACCCAATTTATGCATTTTCACTGGCTGTCCTTCATGCCTAGAATTTGCTCCTTTCTTAACTCTGCATCCTGGGTTCCTTGGCTTCCTTCAAAATGCAGATCAAATCCCACCTCATGTGGGAGGACTTTCCCAGGCTCCTTCCCCTCTCCAAACTGATATTCTTAAATCACTAACTTTCCCAAGAAATTTCATTGGCTTTCTATTCTCCCCCCCCCATTTTAAATAGTGTTTTATTTTTTCCAACTACATGTAAAGACAATGTTTAACATTTATTTTAAGATAAAATTTTGAGTTCCAAATTTTCTCCCTTTCTCCCTTCCCCCCTCCATAACATGGTAAGCAATTTAATATAGATTATACATGTGCAATCATGTAAAATATATTTTCACAGTAGTCATGTTGTGAAAGAAGAAATAGAACAAAAGGGAAAAACATGAAAAAAATAAAGTGAAAATAGTATTCTTCGATCTGCATTTACACTCCATCAGTTCTTTGTCTGGAGGTGAATAGCATTTTCCACCGTAAGTCTTTTGGAATTGTCTTGGATGATTGTATTGCTGAAAACAGCAATGTTCTAAGATGATCAGCTATGAATGACTTACCTATTCTCAGCAATCTTCATCATACCATATTGATGTTACTGGGCACAATGTTCTGTTGTTCTGCTCACTTTATTTCGAATCAGTTCATTTTACATCTGTCTAGGTTTTTCTGAAATCTGCCTGCTCATCATTTCTTACAGCACAACAATGCTCCATCACAATCATACACCTGATTTCTCCAGTTCTTAGTGCCACTCCCCTGAATTCATTTTGTATTTATTTTGTTTCTATCCTGCCTTTACTTATTTATAAACATATTGTTTCTCCTCAGTAGAACAGAAACTCCTTGAAGGCAAAGACCATCTCATTTTTGTCTTCGCATCTACAATACCTAACAGAATGCCTGGGACATAGTAGGTGCTTAATGTTGTTTGTCCTTCATTTTGAAGAGGATCAATGATATTCCAGGTGATGTCTTAACTTGAAAATGAATTGGATTTATATGAGGCAGAGTTGCACAGAATTGTCAGCTTCATTCTCTTTTCCACAGTCATAGAAGTCCAGCAGCAAGACAAAAGTCAGGGCAATTGGTGATGGCTCAAGATGCTGTGGATGCTCTTTGATGTCTGACCAAGCTCTAAGGGTTCCACTGTGCCTGCTTCAGCCACCTTCATGTCCATTGGAACAAATTGTTCTCATCTGCCCATTCCTCCAGGGAAAGTCTTCACATGCTTGAGCTAGACTAGCTTACCAATGGGTTTGAGGCCTCAACCTGGTTTTAGCTTGTCTGCTGCGATAGTTTTACTAATATGTGGTCACTGCTCATGCTACAGTTTCCTGGAGCTACAAGTAAAGGCTGGAGAAGAAGGTGGACACCAAAGATGGATGAGCAGCCCTGAAAAGGATTCAGAAAACCCTCACCCTAATGGTGCTAGTCCTCCCTAAACACCCCATACACCTGAAGTGCCTAATAAAACATTTATTGATTTATCAATTCATAATATAATTATACAAAAACCCCCAGATCTTTTTCCAAACAGTTATCTAATTACCCCCTACCCATGTTGTACTTTTAAAGTGGATTTTTAAAAATCCAGATGAAAGATTATATTTGTCCCTATTAAATCTCATCTTATTTTATTCAGCCCAATAATCTAGTCTGTTAAGAACTTTTCAGATTCCAGTTCTATCATGTGCTGTGTTAGCCAATCCTCCTAGCTTTTTATAGTCTTTAAATATGATATCTCCCTGTACATAATGTAAACTTGTTGAGGGAAGGGACTATATATAATGAGTTCTTAATAAATGTTTGATTTATAGTTACTTATAATTAAATAATTTATGCATCTTATATAATTTATGTAATATTAACTTATATAATATTATAACTTATATATTAAATAACTTACATAATATATTATTAAATAACTTATATAATATTAAATGGTTAATCTGTACCTTTATCCAAGTCATATACACAATTATTAAATAGCACAGGGCCAAGAGCTAGATGCCCTTAATTGGCTGTGTGAATCTGGGCACTTGATGGAAAGCAATGTTATTGGATACCTAAGAAGTGACTGATTATTCATTACATGGCATAGAAAGAGAGAAAACAATTGAGATCCAAAGTTGTCATTCTTTAACTTTTAAATAATACTAATTAGAATGAGAAAAGGTAGGTGTTATCCAGATGCCCATAAGCTAACAACATTCTATTAAGCCTTTTATCAAAACTACAAATTGTTACTCCTCTGTAACTATGGAAACCTGACAATCAAAATACAAAATGCTTGAGATTTTGAGACAGAGGTGTTTTGGAGCACTGTAATTTGATCTTTGGTGTCTTTTGTAATGGCTACAGTTTCATCTCAGCCATAATTTTATCATAAAGCTATAACTTCATTATGTCCTCCCAGCTTGTTGCAATGTCCCTGCACACCATAAATAAATCAGGATTAATGGTTTGTGGTGGGTTAACAGGTCTGCCTGACACAGTATGTGCATGACTGATCCACCAAAGTAACCATTAGATGAGTCTGTAATTAGGACACAGTCTAGGAAAATTATCAGGCCTGCATGCACTGTCCCATTAGTTAATGGTAAATGACACCTTAAAAAAATATTTGTTCCCAGACCATCTGCTCTGGGCCATGGCAGACCTGCACCAGGGGTGAGGTGGTGTACATAAAGAGTAAGCAGGCCTGCAGGGCATGTGTGCAGGAATTCCCAGCTTGACGCCAGGTTGGATAGGATTAAATGCCGGGCAATGAGGATATTGGAAGGACAGACCAAATGCATCCCCTAGAATGAGACACCACCAACATTAGCTCTTCTCAGCCAGGCAGGCAAGTCGTGTTGTGGAGGGAAAGATGGAGAATGAGACTTGTCTACTTTCCCATCCCTTCACCTTTCTTAATAAGTAATGTAGCCTAATGAATATGGTCCTAGTCTTGAAGTCAAGAGAGAAGACCTGGTTTCAAATCCCATCTCCAATATTAATGAGCTGTGTGACCATTGGTAAGGCACTTCACCTCCTTAAGCTTCAATTTTCTCATCTGTAAAATCAGGATAAAGAGACTTACAGTACCTTCATTCCAGTTTTGTTGGGAAAATTAAACAATATAAACCATGCAAAGAACTTTGAAGACCTTAAAGTGGTAAAATTCTAAATAACCAAAAGTATCTATTAGTCATACTGCTTGTTGCACTGACCTTCCCCACATATTCTGCTGCAGGCAAATTCAATTATAGACTCTCAAAGCTAGATAGGATATTAAACATCCTACAGTAAGGCAGTCAATAAACATTTATTAAGTGCCTACTATATGCCAGGCATTGTGCTAAGCCCTGGTGATATAATGAAAGACAAAAGACGGTCCCTGTCCTCAAAGAACTTACAATCTAATGGGGGAGACAAGTAAACAAATATGTAAAAACAAGTAATATACATTGGGATTTACATGTAGGATATCAAGATATACATACAGGACAAACAGAAAATAATTAAGAGAGGGAAGATACTAGAATTAAGAGGGGTTGGGAAAGGTTTCTTGAGGAAGGTAGAATTTTAGCTGTGACTTAAAGGAAGCCAATAGTCCTACCCTCTAAAGCTCCAAGAGGTTGAGTGATTAGCCTAAAGTTACATGATTAGTTGATGGTAGAGACTGGGCTCTCTCTTCTATATCACGCTACCTCTCATTTTATCAGTCCCAAACAAAGAATGAAAAGGTTCAAAGCATTGCTTTCCCAACTTTGTGGTGCTAAATTTAGTAGGCTGCCAGTTCACAGACTTCTTTCTCTTCCTCCCTCTTCACTAATTTGTAGTTGCCCCAAATGAGCTTCATTTTTCTGTCATCTCTGATTTGCTTCTCTATGGTGTTAACAACTTCCTCGGTGGCCATCTCTATATTCTCAGGATGCTGCCAAAGGGTCGTAAGTGTTGTTTTGCTGTTGTTTGTCCTTCATTTTCAAAGAGGACCAATGACATCATAAGGGTGATGTCTTGACTTGCCCATGAATTAGACTTAAGTGAGGAAGAGGTGTACAAAGTCTTCAGTTTACTCTCTCTTCCAGAGTCATCAAAGTCCAGTAGCAAGACAAAAATCAAGAAGACTGGTGATGGCGCAGGACGAAGTGGATGACCTTGACATCTTGGATGTCTGACAAAATGCCAAGGGCTACACAGTGCCTGCTTCAGCCTCCTTCATGGTTATTGGAACAAACTAGTATATATGTGTATAGGCATGTGCTAAAATGTGTGTGCTCAGGGAGGGGTGTGCACAGCTATCTTACCAACATCATTGTCACACTTTTGGTAGAGCAACGAATTGATCTATCCATTCTGGAAAGCAATTTGGAATTATGCTTTTAAAAGGGGGGAGGGAAGGGAAGGAGAGGAAAGGACCAAAATATTCATATTTTTGGACCCAGAGGTCTTTGGCTAAGGATATACACGAGGAGGTTAAAGATTTTTTAAAATAAAATCTCCCATACATAAAAATATTTATAATAGCAATTGATGCAGTAGTAAAGAACTGAAAAACAAATGGATGATCATTGATTAAGGAATATCTAAAGGAAATGTAGTGCATGAATGTAATGTTATTGCACTGAAAGAAATGACAAACATGAAAATTCAGAGAAGCACAGGAAAAGATATGAACTAATACAAAGTAAAGTAAGGAAAATCAGGAAAATAATACATACAATGATCATAACAATGTAAACTGGAAGAACAAAATAAAGAAACCAAACAGTGATCAAGCCTAACCTAGGAAAAAAGCTAAGAAAATGCACTTCTCCTCTCTCTTTGTGAAGATGTAGAATGCTGCATATACTGTCAGCCACAATTGATATGTTGGTTGGTTTTACTCAATTTTCCCCCTTCTTTCTTTCAAAATCTTTGTTATAAGGTTGGCTTACTAGGCAGAGGAAGGAGTAGAAATGTGTTCAGAAATGAAGATGATATAATAGCAAAAGCTTTAAAAAATAAGATTAAAAAAGACTTACAAGGGAATCTGCTTTGTACTACAACTTGTCAGGAAGTTGTAGACCCCCATCAGGGGGTATGGCAGTAGGTAATTCTTACATCAGAGCAACAGAAGAGTGAAGCAGTAGGTTGGGAAGTGAGACTTTAATAGTGGCGACCCTAACAAATAGTTCTCTGCCAGTTTACACAGTTTACACAGTCTATTTCTCTCACCAAGTATATGGCTGGGTTTTCATTTTTCATTTAGTGGCTTCCTTCTCCTTTGCAGTTATATAACCATGCATAACAGCTCCACTGTTGAGCACTGGTGACATCATCATTTCAAGGCATGGACAAAATGTGCTTGTCTCTGAAGTTTCTGTTTGGCAGAATGTCCTAACCCACCCTAAGCATGGAGTTTAAGAATCAATCAGAATGAGCACATGCATCCTCAGGCTCTGATTGGCCTTGATGTTACTTCCCAAAGACAAGAGAGACTTTCTTCTGAAATCAGGAAGCAATTGAATCTTCAGATGAAGGAGAAATATGGTCAGTGTCTGTGGTACTGTTGTGACATTCTGCTTTGGAAAGAATCCTTTTCCACGTGACAGCTCCATAGTGTCTGGTGTTTGTTCAGTTACTTGATTCCTTTCATTTGAAAATGTCATTCATGATATGTTACAAGTACAGTATCTGAGTCACTGACCAGCCTCTGACCTAATATCTCCAAGGTGAATGAACCACATATGTTTATGTGCCCAGGGAGAGGAGCCATCCATCAGTGGTGGAGCTAGAGCATAGGAGGCTGGAGTTTATTCATCTGGATATATTTGAACTATTAAGGAAGGATGATTTGACATTTCATAGAATCGCAAAATGTCAGAGTTGAAAGGAAACTTAGAGATCATGTAGTCTAAATCTCTAATTTTTAAGTCAAGGAAACTATGATTCAGTCAAAGTTACCCAGCTAGCCAGTGGCAGAACCAAGATTAGAATTTGGAGGCTCCTGTATCTGTGCATTAAGGTACATTTGGGGAACTTTCAAGCAAAGTTAAACATAACTAAACAAAGTAAAACATAAGCTTCCTGAGAAAAGAAATTGCTTTTTGTTTAGTCTTTGTATCTCTAGCACTTAGCATAGTATTGATTGCTTCTTGGATTGGATTGGATTGGATAGGATTGGATTGGATACCTACCTATGTCCTAAGGAGGGGGCATCTTGACAATCTCCAGTTGCCCTGGGATACTCTTCTCTTTATCAATCAGTCCTAGAGAGATAGGATGAACTCTTCCAAACAAGATGGGCAAATTCCCATAATCACAAAGCGTTAGGTGGAGTTTCCTAGGGGTCATAAGTTCTGGTTACTCTCTAGGGCAGGTCAACCCTGGACTACATAAGAAAAAATGTTTATAAGAAAGATAAAATAACACATGAAATATATCAGTAGCCCACAAATTACAAAGAGATTGTGTTCCAAAAATTTGATTTTAAGTCGGTCTGGAACTCATGATGCTTTTTCTCATATAAACAATGTCATGAAATACAGTAGCATTTCCAGGCTAGCCCACAAAAGCCTATTTAGTCAGTAACATAACTGCATTGTAGTACTAGCAAAGAAATAGCAAGGCATAGAAGACTAAGTAACATATCCCACTGAAAATTCTGATTCAGCTTCTGTTTTGACCTTGGGCAAATCACCTCACCCCTAAGGGTTTCAAATTTCCCTATAAATTGAACAGGTAGATCAAAATGATCTTTTAAGCCTTTCCAGCTTTGAAGTACTATGATGATTCCATGATCATAAGCTTCCTTTGACTCCTCCCTTCTTGTTGTTAATATCCCCTATAAGGTCAGTCTTTAAATCAATGAATCTGATACAGTTATGGCTGTAGCAGAAACCAATGTCTTCCTAATTGGGGTGTGTGTGTGCGTGTGTGTGCTGGGCTGTGTCTTTACCCACACACTTAAAAGGAAAAGGAAAACTTAGACTAGATGATTACCTTGCCTTGATATGTTGTTAAATGGCCTCAGACTATGACTACAGTGATGGATTTTATTGTGGAGTCTGGTTTGGGTCTTTATGACCACTGTTGTGATGTGATTCAGGACATGTTTGCGTCTTAAAAACTTGTAGCTGCAAGTGCCATCCTTCCTTTGGGGGGGTAAATAAACCAGTATCACTTGCTATTGAGTTGATATACACATATACTTATTTATGCACCACTGCCTCGGAAGAACTAAAGGTGAGCATCACATACAGGACAATAAAGAGGCACAGAGTGGTTTATGAGCACACTGCAGTACGTAACCAATGAGGAACTCCAAAGAAGAAAAGGAAGAGGGAAGATGGCATCTGAAACTTGCATTACAGAAAAAGAATATTGGCTAGTCACATGGTGAGATCAAGGGATCACAGGTAGATAGACAAAGTAATCCGCTGGTACCTCTTGATGGGCAGTAAAAGAGGAGAATGTGTCCAGCCTACTTTGTGAACCCCCTGTGGTGAACTTTTGAGGCAGCTGAGTGGCACAATGGATAAAACATTGGAACTGGAGCCAGGAAGACCTGAGTTCAAATCCAGTCTCAGACACATACTAGTTATGTGATTCTGGGCAAGTCATTTAACTACTCTGCCTTGATTTCTCCATCTGTAAAGTGAGGATAATAATCTTAGTTTCTTCCTAGAGTTATTATGAGGATGAAGTAATAATTGGTAAAGTGCTTTGAAAACCTTGAAGTACTATATAAATGCTAGCTATTAGTATAAAAGTCATAAAGGATAGGAAGGTATGAATGGGCTGTAGTATATGTCTTTGGAGAAAACTCCAATAGATCATGGATATATTTTAATATATTAATGACCAGAGCCTTTCTGCCACTGTTAATGTCTTTGTGTTTGGAAGAGTATTTTTTCCCTACCAGTTATAATTTTTAAATTAAAAGTTATAATTTTTAAATTAAAAGCTCATCTGGGCCCAAATAGCCCTAAAGCATTTGGGATCTTAGGATCCTCCACATCCCACCTGTTACTCAACCTTGAGCCAATAAGAAAGTATTCCAGCCCCATACACTTATGCCCCTTAGCTAATTACTATACTCAAAGATCTCAAAGCATAGATCTGGAAGTAGAAAGTAGTTTTCTGGTTCCCCAGAAAACACTGTCATGAAATCCCTGACAAAGGGTCCCTCTGTTGACAACCCATTCACGGTACCTATGTCGTTCATTCCTTCTCAAAAAATTTGCTACAGAGGACCTATTCCAACAAGCTGGAGACTTTCCTTCATTTTTTTTTTCACCATCAAGAGCTGCAACACCATCACATTTGGATGCCATTTTGTATGACCTACTCCCTGCCATCATTTCCAGAAAGTTTTAAAGAATATATTCTAATAAATGTCTTTTGGAGCATGTAACTCTTATGGACAGGCTTCCTCATTTTCTTCTCAAGAGAATAGATGCTGAGTTACCACAGTCATTTATTTGGAGAGTCATTTGCCACCAAATGTAGTAATTGAAAGGAGTAAGAGAAAGTGATCATTTCTACATTAAACAAACAAACAAAAACAAAAGAAAAACCTCCCCAGACTAGCACAGGAAGCCTTCAATCCAATTGCTTCAGTGACTCTAATTTATATGGAGTCATATAGCAGGGTCCGGTGACGAAAGTGCAGTCTACCCCTATAATTCTTTCCTGACCACCAAAGGCCAAAAGTGATTTTTTACTCCCTCCTCTGAACTCCTATAGTACTTTGGTTGCACTAACCATATGGTATTTATAATTATATGGTGATTAATTGTTAGAGATGGAAGGAAGAGACCATCTGGCTCAATCTCTCTTTTTTCAAAGTTGTGGAAATTGAGACCCACCCAGAGAGCAAGTTAGTGGCTTATAGTATAGATATTTTTGTACGTGAGTAGTGAGTGTATTCTGGCCCGATATCCAAAGGCAAGATGGCCACATCTGCCCCTGAGGGTTCTATAGTATCCTAGGGCTTTAGCGTAGTAGTCTCTTCCTTAATGCCATTGGCTCAAGCCCGAATTGGCTAGGCTCCTCCCATTGTTAGGGAGTCAATGACCAGCATCATGTTTCATTTAATTATTTAACAGCGGGTCACTTTTATAAATGGATATTTTCTGACTAATATGGAAATGTTTTACATGATTGTGTATGTATAACCTATATCTGATTGCTTACTGTCTCACTGAGGGGGGAAGAAAGTAGGGATAGAATTTGGAACTCAAAAGTTTATTAAAATGTTAAAACTTGTTTTAATATATAATTGGGGAAAAATAAAACATTAAGTTTTTAAATGGAAATTTTCTTCAAAGATGTAGCAAGCACAACGTTCAGATATTTTCCCTCCAATTCTATGGGGGCCTACTCTCCCCATATCACCTCAGTCTCTGGTAGAGAAAGCTCAGCTTAATTCAATTCCTACATAGCACTGGTACCACAAGTTCATGTCCATATGCACATATCTGGATGAGTTCTTATTTCATTTCCTACTACTAGCCTGGGTCTTAAATTTCACTCCATTAGTCATTCCCTGCTTCTCCTGGCATTACACACTGGAATAACTGGATGCAGAGTTGCCCTCTGGACCCTTTTAAATTCACAAAGTTCCCTCTCTATTCACCTAGAACAGCAAAGAGCAATAAAGGGGCTGTGAACTTGGGCCCTTTCATAGAGAAGGCATTTTCTCTCTCTAGATACCTTGGGTGGAGTCACTGAGGTCCACAAAAAATCAACCAGTTACTAACTGCATGACCCTGGGCAAGTCACTTAACCTCTGCCTCAGTTTCCTCATCTGTATGATGGGGCTAATCATAGTACCTACCTTCCGGGGTTGTCATTAGGATCAAATGAGATAGTATCTGCAAACTTTAAAGCACTATGTAAATGCTAGCTATCATCATCATATGAAGGTAAGATTATTATAGTACAAAAGAATTACAACAGTTTATGGGATCAAGCGAAGAAAAATTTAAATTATTATGTTACTTTACAAACATTAGATAAAACTGTGACTAGATGTAAATGGCATGGGGAGGGGCAAGTTCTCCCTAACAGTTCACATACTTACAGTTAAAAACCAAGAACTTCACACCCTCCTTCCTTCTCAGCGAGTTTGCCTGCTTCTTACAGAGACACAAAGCTGTTACTAATGGTTTTCTTTTATAGGTCATGGCTCCCTGTGACTGGCTCAGAGTGTTTGCCCCTGCAGCCTTGGAAGCTGAAACAGCTAAAGAGAATTTGGCAGGGTGAGTGGGGATATGACAAAAGCTTTTCCCCCTTATTTCAAGCTTTATCTTGCCATTATCTCCTCCCCATCCTTCAAAGAAGCTGGAAGGCTAAGTAGGCTAGCACAGGAGTCTTGAGGCCAAAGAACTCTCTTAAGGTTTGTTCCTTGCCCCCCAGTCCCTAGCCCCATCACCAAATGCAGTTCAGCTATGGATGGAATCCTCTCATGTGCTGAATTCTACAGGCGGGAAAGCAGAGGTTGTTTCTGCCTATCCTCTGGGAAGTGCACGTCTCTTACATAAATCAAGTGCCCTCTAGGTTCAGAAAAGGAAAAGTCTAGCAACCTAGGATGGTTGTCCATTCCTATCTGAAAAATAGATAGAGATTTTTTTTTTCCTACAAGAGAGTCCCTGAGTGAGTGAAGGCAGCTTTGAATCTGGCCTCTGAAATTTTTTGGACAGCACAACCACATGTTGCAATAGAAATCTAGACTCAGAAAACCTGGGTTCAAATCTTACCTCTGATGCCTTGTACCTGTGTAACTATGGAGAAATCACCTTATCTCTCAGGGCCTCTGTTTCATCATCTGTGTATAGACTCAGTTGGATTAGGTTGTCTCTGAGGGACCTCTCTAACTCTACAACAATGAACTCACTCCGCCTCTCTTGGTCCCTGATTCCCCATCAGTACCTACCTAGCAGTGTTATTGCAAGCCTCAAATGAGATAAAACTTGTCAAGCACTTAAACCTATATAAATATCAGTCAGCCAACCCAGCCTTGATGTGGTGGGAAGAGAGGGAGGATTTATTATTATTGAATTCTTTAGCCAGGAAGTTGTTTGGCAGAGCAAACTTGCAAGCTGACCTCATTCCAAAAGGCTAGGTCAGACAGGAACTTAAAGCCAAGGCTTTAGTTTCAAAAAAATTCATCCAGGAGAAACTGTCAGGCTGCTGTAAAGCTGAATGTTTGCTAAGTGGCTTAGTTCTCTTATGCTTGATCTCCTTTCCCTCTGCCTCTCCCAGCTCCCTGATCTATCCTCATGACAAACCTCTTTCCATAACAATGCTGTTGCCAAGGTATTTCTAATCAAACTGCTCATACCTGAGCTTTGGGAATGAGAGCCCATGGAGAAGGCTGGTGGAGAATCTATGAATGGAACACACCTCATTCTGAACCATATGCTTAACCTAAGGGAGATGGCATTTACTATTCCTTCCTTCCTTCTTTTTGTTGTTGTTCACTTGTGTCTGACTCTTCATGACCCTGTAGACCATACTGTCCATGGGATTTTCTTGGCAAAGATACTGGGGTGGCTTGCCATTTTTTTCTCCTGTGGATTAAGGCAAACAGAAGTTAAATGACTTGCCCAGAACATATGGCTAGCAAGTGTCTGCAGGATTTAAACTCAGGTTTTCCTGACTCCAGACCCTGTGCTCTATCCACTGAACCACCTAGCTGCCTCCTAGACAAACAGATGTTAAGTGACTTTGTCCAAAATCACACAGCTAATAAGAGTGTGAGACAGATCTGAATTCAGATCCAAGCCCAGTGCTCTATCCATCAAACCATCTAGCTTTCTCTAATTCTCTCTTCCTAGTTGCTGGCATTAGCTTTCCTGAGAAGCCAATTAGAAGAAGCCAGGTTCTTCTGCTTACTCACAAAAGTACTGGCAGAGGGGCAGCTAGGTGGCTCAGTGGATAGAGCTTTGGCCTTGGATTCAGGAGGACCTGAATTCAAATTCGGCCTCAGACACATAACATTTACTAGCTATGACCCTGGGCAAGTCACTTAACCCCCACTGCCCAACCAAAAAAAGAAAAAGAAAAAATAAAAGTACCGGCAGTGCAGAAATCAGTGCACTGAGATTGCTTTTTCAGTTTGACTTTTTAAAAAAATCAGGGTTTTTTTTTTCATATTTTGAATTTAAGCATTAAAAAAAAAGATTTTAAATTTACATAGCAGAACACACACGCAAAAACAATTCTATATTATATCCTGAATCTCTGCTTCATAATGCTTGCTATTTTTAAAAAGAATACATTCAATTCTAACATTACTTTCAAAACTGTCATGTTTGTCTTCTGAACTTCCTTCTGCCCTCATTCATACATTTCAAAATGGTTCAGTGGTCCTCTCTCTCTCTCTTTTTTTTTTTAATTTAGCATTACTATTGTTAACCCCCAGATTTAGTGAAGTCAGGCTTATTTTTCCCAATGTATAATTCTGTGATGAGCTGGTCTGGACTGGATTTGATTAATGAGCCTTTGTAAGAGACCAGTTCATCTGTGATGCAGGAGTACTTTCAGGCAGATTTCCTTGGCTAAAATAAAAATCCCCCGAAAAAAAAAAAAAAAAAAACAACCTCACTATATTTGTTTATTTGTTTGTTTTAGGGGGATTTGGAGGAAAACCATAGCTGTGATTTCAGTGATATTGGAAACTTATGGTGAGAAAATCATCTTTACTCCTGTGTAGAAGGAAACCTGTGCTCCTGCTTAGTCTTAGGACTAAGATGTCTGGGGCACTGATAATTGGGGCATGTAGCCAATAACAACAGTAACAAGTCACTTCTGAGAAAGAGATCATGACATAGAGGACAGAGAGCTAGCCTCCCTCAGAAAGACCTGAGTTCAAGTGTCACTTCTGATGCAAGTATTTGTGACCCTAAGAAAGTCATATAATCTGTCAGTGCTACAGTTGTAGAGCAGTTATACACCGGTAGCTAGGAGATGTAGTAGATAGAGAGATGGATCTGGAGTCACGAAGACCCAAGTTCAAATCCAGCCTCAGACACTTACTTGCCAAGTGAACGTGGGCAAGTCACTTACCTTCTGTTTGCCTGGGTTTCCTCAACTGTAAAATGGAGATACTAATATCACCTACCTCCCAGAGTTATTGTGAGGATCAGATGACATAATAATTGTAAAACACTTAGCACAGTGCTTGGCTATTATTGGTGGAGGGGGTTTCCTCACTGGGAATTCTCTAAGTTGACAAAAACAAACGATAATTCACACTTACATAATATTCTAAGTTTAGAAAGCATATCCATGTAAGTCCTTAAAAAAAACAAACAAAAACAAACAAAAACCAACAAACACTGGTCCAGAAGGTTCTCCTCCCAGACCTTTTCCTGACTTCAGAACTCTGCCTTTTCTACCATTTCATCCTAGAACTTTCATCTGTGGCCTCCACACTCTGGAATATCCCTTGGCAAGGCCCAGTGCTCCCACTGGTGATTTCCACTCAGGGCCTCCATTTTGTGGAGGGCCCTAAGCCAGCCTTTATTCCCTTTCCAGCTCTGTTCCTGACTTCTGGTACCTCCATCTCTGTGTCCCCCAACACCACACACGTATTTTTTCAGCCCCTTTTTATAAGTTGTCTTTTCCCATTAGAATGTAAACTCTTGGAGGGCAGGGACTTGCTTTCTTTTTATCTATATTTGTATCCCCAGTAATCTTCAGCAATTAGTAATTATATAGTAAGCACTTAACAAATGTTTTTTTTTCCTTTCCTTACTTTTCAAAAAAGTAAATACATTATAAAGCAAAGAAGAAGCTGTAACACGGACTGTGATACTACCTAATACTTATGTCTTCACCTAGTGGTGAATAGCTTTTCCCTCAGTTTTAGTTAACAAGTTTGTTGCAAATGTTTAATAATAATCAATAAGTGGTGATCAATAATTATTGCTATTAACAATTGCTTATTGATAATAGCTAGCATTTATATCACTTTAAGGTTCACACAGCACTTTCCATATATTATGCATTTGATCCTCACAACAACCCTGGGAATTAGGTATCATTTTAATATTATTCTCATTTTACGGATAAGGAAACTGAGGCACAGAGAGATTAAGTGACTTGCCAAGGATCACACAGCTAGTGAGTATATGGGAAGGATTTGAACTCAGGACTTTCTGATTACAAGTCCATCATTCCATGTACTATGCCACTTAGTTGACTATTAAGCTCTTCCTATGGTGATAGGGTTCATGCTAAGCTATGGGGATTTATTTATTTTATTTTATTTTATTTTTTGTTTTCAATATTTACTTCCACAAGATTTTGAGTTCCAAATTTCTACCCCATCTCACCCCTCCCCCCACCCCAAAATGGCATGCATTCTGAATACCCCTTCCCCTAGTCTGCTTTCCCTGCTATCTCTCCCCCCCTTCCCCTTCTATTTTCCTATAGGGCAGGATAGATTTCTGTACCCCCTTTCTTGTATTTCTTATTTCCCAGTTGCATGTAAAAACATTTTTTTAAACAAGTGTTTTTAAAACTTTGGGTTACAAATTTTCTCCCTTCCTCCCTCCCCACCCACCCTCATTGATAAGGCAAGCAACTAAATATAGGTTATATATGTGCAGTTATGCAAAACACTTCCATAGTACACATGCTGTGAAAAACTAACTCTATTTCTCTTAATCTTATCCCACCCCCCATTTATTCTATTCTTTCTTTTGACCCTGTCCCTCCTCAGAAGTATTTGCTTCTAATTATCCCTTTTCCCAATCTGCCCTCCTCTCTATCATCCCCCTACTCTCTTGTCCCCTTCCCCTCCTATTTTCCTGTAGGGTAAGACAGATTTCCATATCCAATTGAGTGTGTATTTTATACCCTCCTTAAGTCAAATCCTGTGAGAATAAGATTTACTCATTCCCTCTCACCTTCCCCCGTTTCCCCTCCACTGTAAGAGCCTTTTCTTTTCTGGTTTTTTTTTTTTTTTGTGAGATAATTTACCCCGTTCTACCTTTCCCTTGCTCCTTCTCCTAGTATAATCCTCTCTCACCCCTTAATTTTATTCTCCAGATATGACCCTTTCATCTTCAACTCACCCTGTGCCCTCTATCTATCTATCTATCTATCTATCTATCTATCTATCTATCTATCTATCTATCTATC